>NW_027443756.1:0-35856 GCF_048569485.1 Anomaloglossus baeobatrachus | reverse complement strand
GGTCTGAGATACCGGTCTGGACTGCAAGGTTTCGAGCATCCCAGCCATAGTCTCAGAAAGTCTAGCAAAAACTGCCAACTCCGTCCCCGTCACCTGGACAGTGTTAACAGGTGGGTCTCCCTGGGCCACCATTAGCAGAGGCTCCGGCTTAGTAAGTGCTACAGGGGCCGTGCATTGCACACAATGAGGGTCTGTGGAACCTGCCGTTAGTATAGCCGTACATGCGGTACAGGCAGCATAGTAAACCTGTGCTTTGGCACCCTTGCTTTTCGGGGACAACATGCTGTTATCTCCTCTGAGCAATCCAGGAGGGTATATAGCCAAAAATCAATAGTGCGACCGTACAGTGCAAACACTTCGGCACTAGTGGGGTCAGCACCTCAGGTGCTGCTTATGTGATCACCAGAATCCCTGTCTGGGACCCCCAGAGCTTGTCTCCCCTCTCCAGCAACAGAAAAGTTGACAGGAATGGCTGCCGGCGTCCTGTGGTGAGGAGGGGGCCGTTGGCGTGCCCTAGAAAGTGCGGGAATCCGGCGTCCCCACTGTGCTCAGTGAGAGGGGTGGAGTATGCAAAGCATGCTCCGGTTCTCAGCGCTGACGTCCTGTGCAGCGTCACGCCCTTCCCCTGACTGGCAGGCCTGTGGGCGGGAAACAGTGAGACTAGGCCGCAATAGCCGGGGACTAAAGTGATAAGCGCGGCCGGCGTATAAGCGCGGTCGGCGCGGAAGTCCCCGGCGCACTAACAGTCCCAGCCGCGCCGCAGTGTAAAAATGGCAGCGGCGGTCAGCGCGGCAGTCCCAAGTAACTAACACACCCAGCTACGCTGCAGTGTGTAATGGCACAAGCGCGGTCAGTGCCGCCGTCCCCGGTGCACTAACACACCCAGCAGTGCTGCAGTGTGTCTGTGCGCGGTCCCCACGGGGACACAGAGTACCTCAAAGTAGCAGGGCCTTGTCCCTGACGATACTCGGCTCCTTGTCCAGCAGAATCCCCAGGGGCTGTGGATGGAGCACGGTCTCAGTGCCTGGAGACCGATTAGGATCCCACTTCACCCAGAGCCCTAAGGGGGATGGGGAAGGAAAACAGCATGTGGGCTCCAGCCTCCGTACCCGCAATGGATACCTCAACCTTAACAACACCGCCGACAAGAGTGGGGTGAGAAGGGAGCATGCTGGGGGCCCTTTAGTATGGGCCCTCTTTTCTTCCATCCGACATAGTCAGCAGCTGCTGCTGACTAAACAGTGGAGCTATGCGTGCATGTGTGCCTCCTTCGCACAAAGCATTAGAACTGAGGAGCCCGTGATGCACGGGAGGGTGTATAGGCAGAAGGGGAGGGGCTTTACACTTTTAAGTGTAATACTTTGTGTGGCCTCCGGAGGCAGAAGCTATACACCCAATTGTCTGGGTCTCCCAATGGAGCGACAAAGAAATAACTGGTCTGTTTCTCAGACAGTAAAATTCCCACGGATGTGAGGCTGTCGCCTTACACAAAATTAACAGCACAGTGCGGCCTCTGTCCCGGCTTCTTAGAGGCTATGGGAATCTTATAAGGTAGTGCCATCTTAAGAAAAATAACCAAAAACCGCAAACGATCTACACAAAGCAAACCAGTAGATAAATGGATTTTGAGTGGTGCCCTTTCTTCCGCAGCCTTTCTGCTAGGTATCGGCTATTCAATCTCCTGATAATGTGACCGCAGAGATACGCCATCACTCCGGGCACCGGCTCCAGCTCAGGCAGAATACAGCACAATCACTTATGGGACAAGATTACGCGCGGCGTGTAGAGATCATCACTGGTTTATCTGCAGAACAGGATTTCAGGTTGCGGTCAGTGCAGTGGGATTCCCGTCCGAATTCTCGTCAGGTACTTACACTTCTTTGTGAAAATCTCTACATTAAATTTATCCACACTTCCTTTATTCCCATAATAATGACATTAGGTTGCTATAGAAAATATATTTAATATTGATCAATTCTGTTAGGTTCTGAAAATCTCCTGGTGTTTTGTTTACACACGCGTCTCCATGGCGACAGACCACAAACAATCCCGGCGTAGTCTGACCCCGCAGTCACATTCTCTGTCATCATTCCCTTTAATTCTTACCATTAGAGGTTAGCAAGAATAGGGAACTGATAGAAGAAAGTACAACTGCAGGAGGGGTTTGATTGAGGTCTTATGGTTGACTTTTTAGCAGTGTGCTGTACAGTTCATTAAACTACAAGTCACGCAGTCTTCTGAAGTTCATTTTATCCCTTCCAGCTTCACTGCCGCAACACCGGTCCCAGTCTTGTGCTCACAGCGTCTGAATGGTCGTACCCACTTAGTTTTTAATGTAAAGGCATGTATTCAGAACTAAAAATCACCTTTACAACTGTGTTACACTAAAAATTTTGTACAGTTTGACTTTTAAAGTGCTTGTGTTGCACTGCGTATTACTAACTCCAGAATGAGTTAACTGAGAAATAGTCAGTGAGCTCATTCTGAGTGTGTAACATGTTTATTTTTCTGAGCTCTTCTCACATGATTTATGACCACAGAGCCACATCAGGGAGGAACAGAAAAGCGGAGGCGGGGGAAGCAGAGAAGCGGAGGCGGGGGGAGCAGAGAAGCGGAGGCGGGGGGAGCAGAGAAGCGGAGGCGGGGGGAGCAGAGAAGCGAAGGCGGGGGAGCAGAGAAGCGAAGGCGGGGGAGCAGAGAAGCGAAGGCGGGGGAGCAGAGAAGCGAAGGTGGGGGAGCAGAGAAGCGAAGGTGGGGGAGCAGAGAAGCGAAGGTGGGGGAGCAGAGAAGCGAAGGTGGGGGAGCAGAGAAGCGAAGGTGGGGGAGCAGAGAAGCGAAGGTGGGGGAGCAGAGAAGCGAAGGTGGGGGAACAGAGAAGCGGAGGGGGGGGAACAGAGAAGCGGAGGGGGGGGGGGAACAGAGAAGCGGAGGGGGGGGGAACAGAGAAGCGGAGGGGGAATTGTGTATGACTAGCTGCAGAATGAGTAAACTGAAAATCAGTCAGTGAGCTCAATCTGTGTGTCTCACACGCTGGATGACTACAGAGCCACATCAAAGCTAAATCTGGAGGAAAAATTGAGCCAGTGAAAAGGCCAAAATGTTAAAAAAAAAAAAAAAAATGAAACCCAATTGCAAAAAATATTTTTTAGCCAAAATATAATATATGCAAGTAAAAAAAAACAAAAAAAAACCAAAAGGTAGACAACCTCTAAGTATTGCAAACCCGTTTTGTGCTAATTGCAAAGTTGCTTCAGTTCTTATTGGATAAATTTATGAAGGAGGATCTGTTTTACCCCCCTTTTCCCCCACCATCATTGAGGGGGGATAGTAATGTACGGAGTACAGGTATATAAAGTGGTGGAAGTTTTGGACTTACCTGAATAGAGGGGTGAGTATTACTAGTAGTGCTGTCCCTGCTGCTTTCCGAGCCTGAGGCTTTGGATGGGCAAATGCTGCTAAAATTGAAGCGTGAAGGAGGGGGGCCAGGAAAAGGTAGTGGGAGATCTACAACAAAAATACCACATACAGACAAATAAGTGTGAAATCGTTACATTTGCATACCAAGGTCTCGTATGCCGTCATGCCAATTCCCCATGAAATTAAAAAAAATATTTGTTGTGGTTTTCCTCTGTTAGTCCTCCTGGAAATGAGTGTTACCATTTACCTTTTCCAGAGTGTCCCTAAATATTAGTTGAATCGGTGCCACCATGTTAGATGTAAAGGAATTGTTCCTTCCCAGTTATTTATTCATACACTTCCAGGAGGAGTAGCAGAGGGACAGCCAACACAGTACAGGAACTACTTTAAAAGTACCAGGATTAGGTGCATTGTCTGTTGAGGGCAACTTTCTTTTCTCACAGGGATTGTGTTCTGGGGAAGGCAATATACGTGTGGGAGGAGGAGAGGGCTCCTTGGCCGGATGAGTGTTTTGAGCAGCTGCCAATTTCGATACATAATCCAAACTCCCTAAGAAAGAAAAAGGAAAAATGATTCTTCAAACAACCACATAAACCTGCTGATTGTCAGACTCTGTATGTACCACCTACAAGATTTAACAAATCTTGAAGGGCTTAAAGGGGCCCAGTCATCGGGTCAGAAGTGGACAGTTTTTGCTGTTATTGTATTCCTGCTGCTCCCCTGAGTAATTTGGTTTTCGTTTTTTCAAAATCCCCCTCCCTGTTCCAAAGATACAGGCCTTTTTATTTAGAGCCAATTAATATCCTTTTTACCAAGGGGCGTGGCTCACATGATCCTCGGGGGCGTGACAGTCACTAAATGAAAAAGCCTATATTTTTGGAACCGTTTGGCGGATTTTAAAAAAACAAAAACCGGATTACTCAGGGGAGCGGCAGAAATAAAATAAAAGTAACAAATTAATAGTTTGGACCTCTTTTGTAAAAGAAGTACTAAGATGACAAGCCTGCGTGCCTTTATTAGTCCCATCTGCCACAACAGCCCAATGTCATACCGTGACTTTATGATCTCTGTAGTTGTAAGTATGTGTCTACTGTATAACCCAATGGTTAGAAGGGTTATATGCAGCTTGACAGGGGTGCCAATAGTAGGACACCCCACCGATCTAATATTTGTCAGTTTGGATAAAGAAAAGTGAAAAATCTAAGCAATGGACCCTTTCCTATACAACGTCTGTATTACTTGCTTTATTCTTCTCATCTTTCACTCATGTGTCATCACTTTTGCAGCGTTATACTCTCGGGAACGAGTCTGTGCCACTTATTTAAGTAAAAAAATTCACAATTCCGCTCATTTACATTTCAAAACACAAAATGGTAACTTTCCGCTCCCAACCAAATACAGAATAATTATCAGGACTGCCTTCTTTAGCAGCAGGAACAGTCCATTAATGAGATCTAAAACTATAGGAATTCAAAAGTTCCCCCTGCCTTTCCCGAAAAATTCACTAGCAGACTCTCAGAATCGGGAGGTTATAAAACAGTATGTATAATGATAGATACAGCGAGCACGACCGGAGCTCCCACAGCTCTGCAGCTTATTAATGAAACACCCCGCTGCTAATGGGAGAGATCCCCAGAATGACAAGTGGAACGCAATATGACAATATATACATGGCCTGGCAACAGTAACATCAGATGCAATTCCATAAAGATGGCTGAGGAGTTCCTAATTCCTATGACCAAACAGTTATCCTTCATAGATCTCCTAGAGTAACAGTCATGTTATTCCAGAGAAGAACGATGATGAGCGACCATAAGATAATCCAATACTGCTTTTTCTCTGGATATAAGAAAAGGTCTAAACCGTAGCCCCGGGGCGAAGGTCGGGAGGCGACGGCTTCCCCCGGGGCGAAGGTCGGGAGGCGACGGCTTCCCCCGGGGCGAAGGTCGGGAGGCGACGGCTTCCCCCGGGGCGAAGGTCGGGAGGCGACGGCTTCCCCCGGGGCGAAGGTCGGGAGGCGACGGCTTCCCCCGGGGCGAAGGTCGGGAGGCGACGGCTTCCCCCGGGGCGAAGGTCGGGAGGCGACGGCTTCCCCCGGGGCGAAGGTCGGGAGGCGACGGCTTCCCCCGGGGCGAAGGTCGGGAGGCGACGGCTTCCCCCGGGGCGAAGGTCGGGAGGCGACGGCTTCCCCCGGGGCGAAGGTCGGGAGGCGACGGCTTCCCCAGGGGCGAAGGTCGGGAGGCGACGGCTTCCCCAGGGGCGAAGGTCGGGAGGCGACGGCTTCCCCAGGGGCGAAGGTCGGGAGGCGACGGCTTCCCCAGGGGCGAAGGTCGGGAGGCGACGGCTTCCCCAGGGGCGAAGGTCGGGAGGCGACGGCTTCCCCAGGGGCGAAGGTCGGGAGGCGACGGCTTCCCCAGGGGCGAAGGTCGGGAGGCGACGGCTTCCCCAGGGGCGAAGGTCGGGAGGCGACGGCTTCCCCAGGGGCGAAGGTCGGGAGGCGACGGCTTCCCCAGGGGCGAAGGTCGGGAGGCGACGGCTTCCCCAGGGGCGAAGGTCGGGAGGCGACGGCTTCCCCAGGGGCGAAGGTCGGGAGGCGACGGCTTCCCCAGGGGCGAAGGTCGGGAGGCGACGGCTTCCCCAGGGGCGAAGGTCGGGAGGCGACGGCTTCCCCAGGGGCGAAGGTCGGGAGGCGACGGCTTCCCCAGGGGCGAAGGTCGGGAGGCGACGGCTTCCCCAGGGGCGAAGGTCGGGAGGCGACGGCTTCCCCAGGGGCGAAGGTCGGGAGGCGACGGCTTCCCCAGGGGCGAAGGTCGGGAGGCGACGGCTTCCCCAGGGGCGAAGGTCGGGAGGCGACGGCTTCCCCAGGGGCGAAGGTCGGGAGGCGACGGCTTCCCCAGGGGCGAAGGTCGGGAGGCGACGGCTTCCCCAGGGGCGAAGGTCGGGAGGCGACGGCTTCCCCAGGGGCGAAGGTCGGGAGGCGACGGCTTCCCCAGGGGCGAAGGTCGGGAGGCGACGGCTTCCCCAGGGGCGAAGGTCGGGAGGCGACGGCTTCCCCAGGGGCGAAGGTCGGGAGGCGACGGCTTCCCCAGGGGCGAAGGTCGGGAGGCGACGGCTTCCCCCGGGGCGAAGGTCGGGAGGCGACGGCTTCCCCCGGGGCGAAGGTCGGGAGGCGACGGCTTCCCCCGGGGCGAAGGTCGGGAGGCGACGGCTTCCCCCGGGGCGAAGGTCGGGAGGCGACGGCTTCCCCAGGGGCGAAGGTCGGGAGGCGACGGCTTCCCCAGGGGCGAAGGTCGGGAGGCGACGGCTTCCCCAGGGGCGAAGGTCGGGAGGCGACGGCTTCCCCAGGGGCGAAGGTCGGGAGGCGACGGCTTCCCCAGGGGCGAAGGTCGGGAGGCGACGGCTTCCCCAGGGGCGAAGGTCGGGAGGCGACGGCTTCCCCAGGGGCGAAGGTCGGGAGGCGACGGCTTCCCCAGGGGCGAAGGTCGGGAGGCGACGGCTTCCCCAGGGGCGAAGGTCGGGAGGCGACGGCTTCCCCAGGGGCGAAGGTCGGGAGGCGACGGCTTCCCCAGGGGCGAAGGTCGGGAGGCGACGGCTTCCCCAAAGCCCTGGGTGAGGTTGGAAGAGACGGCTCCCCTGAAGCTACATGCATGAAAAATTACTAAAACAAAAAAAAAAACCATGGTCTTGGAGCAACCAACCAGATTCTATTGTTCTACCCTGCGTAGGTTTGAGAAGTAAATGTAGTAACGCGATAGTTCGCTATGTGCAATATGGATTCCTTTAGTAAATTCAGTTTTTATAAAACTGATAGAGAATTAAAAAAAAAAAAATATATATGATGGACTCACAGTAATCAAAAATATTGAGCGCCCGCAATAAGTTCAGTTTCCTTAAGATGAACATCAGGTCCTTCAGTCGGGCATTTCTCTGGGTCCAGTTCCACATGACCTCTTGGGTCCGATTCCTCCGGGGTACCTGCTCCAGGAGCCTCAGTTCTGTCTGGTCGGTGATAACCATGGAAGCTGAAAAACAGAAAATACAAGGATATTTGTAAAAGTAAGATTGTGCTGGACAAGGACATTTCAGCAGAAGCTTTTATCTAATATGAAGTCTGAAAACATAGGTCTTCATCCAGCCAGATCTCTATATATCAGACAAAATCAAAAGCCCAAGATAACTGAAGAGGGAGATAAGAATGTGAATGGTGGCTTAAGGGGGTGGTCTGGTTTAGATAAATATCCTACTGTCACTCCGGGAGCGAGAGGACTCCCTACGAGCGACGCAACACAAAGGGAAAACCAGAGAAGACATTCAACAGAAGGCCCTGGTGCTAGGGAGTGGGGAGCGGGGGTCACCCACTAACACCCACCTGAGGCTGAACCCTGCGCTCCTCTTAGGGATCCCAAGACAGGGCCTTCCCCCTGTGTGCCATCACGGGCCTAGGCCCTCGCTGGCTCTGAGCTCACATTGAATAGTGTCAAGGCCAGTGTCTCACCACTGCAATAAGATATCACAAGGAAATTAAGAAATGGGTAGGGGAAAGACACAACAAAAAGCACTCCACGGCTTCTCTAGCAGTAAACTTCTAAGCAGCAACCAAAACGAACACCTAAGCTTCTCCAGAGACAGGCTCCTTCAAAATGGACAGTATAGAATGAACTATAGCCGGCATAGGGAGGAGTAAGGAGTGGATATAGTATAAGGGAGTGGCAGTGGCTACAGCTGAGATTACAACAGCCTGTTAAATCACAGCAGGATAGAAAGGAACCAAAAGGGCACAACTGTTGTAACCTTGGACCGTGCAAAGGTCTAGAGAAGACGCTATTGACATAGTAGCACCAACTTTAAGAGGGGGCTCATTAGACAGCGCTCTCTCCCGACCTTCCGAAACACTTGGGTTGGAAGTCCACTCTGGCAATAGCACATCTCCCTTGAAAACAAAAAGATTGGGTCAAAAAATTCCAGCTACCTGATCATTCATGGAAATGAGGTTTTGGGAGAGTCGGGAGGCCGCCCACAATGCTCATCAAGTGAGTATGGGGGCCTTAATTCAGTCAACAGTTGTACACACAAAAAGCCTACATTGACCTCCATATAATATAATAATACTCACTTATAAACAGACAATAATCATATTTTTAGAAAATTTATTAATATAGTTCAAAGGGATACAAAAAGTGCAACACAGGGTGCAATGTGCATAAAAACATGTACTGACAGTCAGGGCAGCATGTCAGAAAAGGGCAGACTAAAATGATCACAAAAAGAGCCTTGCAAAGAACAGGAGTATACACACAGTGTATATAGTCAGAGTTCATATAGTATAAACATAATAATGAACACCCAAATATATCACAGTGAAACATCAAAAGCAGCCTAAATAGACATGTATGGTGGTCACATGAGACGTAACAGAGAGCAGGAGTATATAGGGAGTGTATATAATCCGAGTTCATGCAAAATAAGCAAAATAGTGAACAGCCGAATATATCATAATGAAACTCCAAAATTAGCCTAAATAGACATGCTTAACCAGGAGCTACCTTCAAAGCAGTTTATAGACATAATAAATTAGAAACATTGTTAATTATCCATAGTAGATAGAGACACATGCAATGAAAGATACGGTAGCCCACCAGAAACACTCATTTGTATATCCACCAAGATCATCCATAATATGCAAGGGTTACACCAGGAAGGTATGATAGCCCACCAGGATAACAAGTCGCAGCCCGCCTGATATGCCGCCCTGCACCTCAGACGCGTTTCGCCAACCGCTTCATCGGTGAGGTGCACCTGCATGTGTCTCTATCTACTATGGATAATTAACAATGTTTCTAATTTATTATGTCTATAAACTGCTTTGAAGGTAGCTCCTGGTTAAGCATGTCTATTTAGGCTAATTTTGGAGTTTCATTATGATATATTCGGCTGTTCACTATTTTGCTTATTTTGCATGAACTCGGATTATATACACTCCCTATATACTCCTGCTCTCTGTTACGTCTCATGTGACCACCATACATGTCTATTTAGGCTGCTTTTGATGTTTCACTGTGATATATTTGGGTGTTCATTATTATGTTTATACTATATGAACTCTGACTATATACACTGTGTGTATACTCCTGTTCTTTGCAAGGCTCTTTTTGTGATCATTTTAGTCTGCCCTTTTCTGACATGCTGCCCTGACTGTCAGTACATGTTTTTATGCACATTGCACCCTGTGTTGCACTTTTTGTATCCCTTTGAACTATATTAATAAATTTTCTAAAAATCTAAAAATATGATTATTGTCTGTTTATAAGTGAGTATTATTATATTATATGGAGGTCAATGTAGGCTTTTTCTGATTATATTTGGTGATTCTCCATGTCTGTAAATGATTAATATGGACTGGAATATTCAGTTTTGTTTTCAACAGTTGTACACACACCTAAGGCTATGTGCACACGCTGCGTTTTTATGACGCTGTATTTTTGGCCGCTAAAAACGCAGAAAACCGCACCCGCACCAAAAAAACGCAGCAAAAAAAGCATGTGTTTTTACCGCGATTTGGTGCGTTTTGCTGCGTTTTTCCAATGCATTGCATGGGGGGAAAACGCAGAAAAACGCAGGAAAGAATTGACATGTCCATTTTTTTTTTTTTAAGCTAAAAAAACGCAGCTTAAAAAAAAAAAAGTTGTGTGTAGACAGCAAAAATGAAAACTCAGACTTAGCTGGGGAAGCAATGTCATGCAGTTTTGAGGCCAAAAACGCACCCGAAAAATGCACTGTGTGAACTTACCCTAAATGTGTAAAAAAAAAAAAAAAATATGATTGGCCATGTTAAAATTCAAGATGCCCGATACTTCCTTCCCTCTAGATCTGCCATTAGTGGAAAGTTAGGACTCTCCCAATACATATGATGGCCATCTTTACATGTTGACTATTCATAAAGGAAGTAAGTATAAAGTCTGTTTCACTTCTACAGACCTTCATGATCTGAGTTCAACATGGCGGAGGGGGTGAGGTGGGGGTAGTCTCCTGATCCAATCTCAACAGCCTCAAATCCGCCCAGGTGTCTTGAGTTTGGGTTAGGGGACCCCCAACCGGTCACGGACATCATGGTTCATACTCAGACCTCAAATGTCAGGCATGTGATACCGCCTTCATCATTTACATCAAAAATCACGGCCACTTATAGGAACCAGAGTGCAGTTTCCAACAAACTCATAAGAAGAGACGAGCAGTGTTATCATAGGGACACATAACACTAACCATAATGTCTACTTTCAATCAGCAAGAACTGGAATGAAAGGTTTAAATAACCACAAATTAGACAGACATCCTTAATATGGATCTTCTGGGGCATCCTATTATTTGGGGAAGGGTATCCAATTACACTTTTTTTTGCTCAAGTATGAAATATTGTAATGATTGTATTGGTATAGAATACATAAAAAATAATATATATATTTCTATGTGCATATATATATATATGTAAAGTGCTATGGAATTAATAGCGCTATATAAATGAATAAAATATATATATATATATATATATATATATATATATATATATATATATATATATATATATATATATATATATATTTTTTTTTTTTTTATTATATCTAGACCAGCAGAGATTCTTATCCGAAATGCTCCTGGAGACGTACATGAAGGATGACGGCTGCTTTGTTGTATCGTCTTCATCCATGGAGGCAGATGTTCGATTAATTAGGAATTGTGCCCGAGCAGCCCCCGTGTGGAGCTCGCACTTTATGCCAGTATCATAATTAATTTCTACTTACATATTTTGAACATTGTTCTAATGATGGATTATCTAATCTGCGGCTGTAATCCTTAGCTGGCCGTTTATGGTAGTCGCCGCCTGCCCAAGAGCTGAGGAAATCAGACTTCACCATTTCCAAAATTGGTCAAAACCTTACTGGGGTTTACGGAAGGGAAAAAAAATAAATAAAATATATGCATGTGTGTGAGTGGTGAAAAAAAAAATTAAAAATTATATATAATTTTTTTCTATACACACACACACACACATATTTGTTTATATGTATACACACACACACACACTCTAATATATATGTTATTAGACCTATGCTTAAGGCAGGCCACCTGGAGCCACCAACGATCCACTGTATTAATGTAAACTGTAAATGAAGCCGACAGCACAGCGCCATACGAGGTGTACTGGCCATTCTCGGGTACTGCAGCTCCTATTCACTTCAATAGGGCAGTGAGCTGCCATTACACCTTATATGTAACTGTTCTGGTTCCGATCTCTGCACATTCACAATAGCTGATCAGTGGTCAACTTTTGAATCCTCGTTGATCTGATATTGATGACCTGAACTATCCGCTATCCTCAGAATGGTTAATCAACATCTTAAGCCTGGAATACCACTTTAACAAGTGTGATTTGTTTATTTCTCTTTTATATACTATTAGCTATGGATTAAAAGCACAAAGAACCCCTTAAAAAAGGGGTATTCCCATCTTCAAGACCTATCCCAATATGTAGTAGGTGTAATATATTATTATTATTATTAGCAAATACCTCCACTTAGAAACGTAGTATAGTTCTCCTGACAATTGCGTCTCTTACTTCATGTGCAGGACATTGCAGCTTAGTTACATAACACTAGCAACTGTCAGTGTTTGAGTGGACATAGCCATGCATACCTAACCTGCAATGCCCTGCACATGAGTAGATATGACCATAGATACCTAACCTGCAATGCCCTGCACATGAGTGGACGTAACCATGGATACCGAATGCAATGCCCTGCACGAGTGGACGTAACCATGCATACCTAACCTGCAATGCCCTGCACGAGTGGACGTAACCATGCATACCTATCCTGCAATGCCCTGCACATGAGTGGACGTAACCATGGATACCTAACCTGCAATGCCCTGCACATGAGTGGACGTAACCATGGATACCTAACCTGCAATGCCCTGCACATGAGTGGACGTAACCATGGATACCGAATGCAATGCCCTGCACGAGTGGACGTAACCATGCATACCTAACCTGGAATGCCCTGCACGAGTGGACGTAACCATGCATACCTATCCTGCAATGCCCTGCACATGAGTGGACGTAACCATGGATACCGAATGCAATGCCCTGCACGAGTGGACGTAACCATGCATACCTAACCTGCAATGCCCTGCACGAGTGGACGTAACCATGCATACCTATCCTGCAATGCCCTGCACATGAGTGGACGTAACCATGGATATCTAACCTGCAATGCCCTGCACATGAGTGGACGTAACCACGGATACCTAACCTGCAATGCCCTGCACATGAGTGGACGTAACCATGGATACCTAACCTGCAATGCCCTGCACATGAGTGGACGTAACCATGGATACCGAATGCAATGCCCTGCACGAGTGGACGTAACCATGCATACCTAACCTGGAATGCCCTGCACGAGTGGACGTAACCATGCATACCTATCCTGCAATGCCCTGCACATGAGTGGACGTAACCATGGATACCTAACCTGCAATGCCCTGCACATGAGTGGACGTAACCATGGATACCTAACCTGCAATGCCCTGCACATGAGTGGACGCAACCATGGATACCTAACCTACAATGGAGACATAGCTAATCAGGAGAACTATATTACATTTCTAATTGGAGGTATTTGCTAATATTACACCTACTACATATTGGGATAGGATCTTGGAGATGGGAATACCCCTTTTAAAAGGGTCTCATTCCCTTTCCAAAAAAGCACATTGACCTCCGACAAGCAATTTGGAGAGCTGGGGGGCATTTAGTGAGTCCAACAGCCGCCACCAGTACAAAAAAAAAAAACGACCACTCGGTCTTTGATAAATGGATAAGAGAGTTTACTTATCACAGAGAGAACTTCCGTAATACCGCCATATACACACACTTTTAATACCGCCGATATGGACATCTGCAAGGAATGAAAATTCCAAGATATGAGATGGAAAGGGTGATCGGGTCCATTCTCAGAAAATTCTGAGGAACCGACACTAAAAGGGGACTTCTCGGAAGAGAAAGGCCAGAAGCTCATCTGTTATTGATCACCTAAATATATTGCACATGGGGAAAAAAAATAAATAGAAAATTTACTAATTCATTTTTCAAGATGGGGAAATAAGTATTGGGCAAGTCATATTCTCACTACTGAAAGTAATGAATAATTCGAGATTAAGGGAAGGCCCAGGACGGCGAGTTATAGGACAGAGCTCCAAAAAGGAGGACCATAAAACTGGAGACAACCTGTGACACCGACCTCGCAACGTCAAAGAAACTTCCTAGTTTCAAACCCTTCTAAATCCCGTCTTGGCTGCACATTTTTCCATTTTTATTTGTGGCTGATAAAAATCTTGGTGTAGATAAGGTAGATGGCGCTTCCCCAGCAGTAATATTGGTCGGACACCACTGATCTAGGACATTGTGGCTGGGAGGCAGCCTGCTGCAGAAGAAACCTCCTCCCACCAGATCAAGACCGACCAAGTCTCATATCCTCATTCATTTTGAAAAACCCTTTGGGACTCTGTTTTTCCAGTTTAGTCAATTTTTATTTGCATAAAATAAAAAATCTTTAAAAAGGAGGGAGCTTCTACTTTATATACTCAGCAAACCCCTGAAGTACTACAATTTGTAGATACCGGAAGAGAATCCAATGCCAAGTGTCATCATTGCCTCTGAACTCGCACCTCCTTGGAAGTAATGTTCTGAATTGTTCGGATGACAGCCATAGCTCCCGACTGCGCCATATACAGGAACGCTCGCTCGCTCGGTCTATCGCTCCCGACTGCGCCATATACAGGAACGCTCGCTCACTCGGCCGAGCGCTCCCAACTCCCGCACACAGAGGAACGCTCGCTCACTCGGCCCAGCGCTCCCAACTCCCGCACATAGAGGAACGCACGCTCACTCGGCCGAGCGCTCCCAACTCCCGCACATAGAGGAACGCTCGCTCACTCGGCCGAGCGCTCCCAACTCCCGCACATACAGGAACGCTCACTCGGCCGAGCACTCCCGACTCCTCCATTTTAAAGGGACACTTACTTGCTCAGCCAAGCACTCCCGTCTCCTCCATATACAGGAATGCTTGCTCACTCGGCTGAGCGCTCCCGACTCCTCCATGTACAGGAACGCTCGCTCACTCAGCTGAGCGCTCTTGACTCCCCCATATACAGGAACGCTCACTCGGCCGAGCACTCCCGACTCCTCCATTTTAAAGGGACACTTACTTGCTCAGCCAAGCACTCCCGTCTCCTCCATATACAGGAATGCTTGCTCACTCGGCTGAGCGCTCCCGACTCCTCCATGTACAGGAACGCTCGCTCACTCAGCTGAGCGCTCTTGACTCCCCCATATACAGGAACGTCGCTCAGCCGAATGCTCCCAACTCCATCACATACAGCCAAGCCCTCCTGACTCTCCCATATAAAGGAACACTTGCTCGCTCGGCCAAGTGCCCCCGACTCCCACATATACAGGAATGAACACTTGACTGAGCGCACCCAACTCCCACACATCGCTTGGTTGAGCGCTCCCAACACCCCCATATAAAAGGAAAACTCGCTTGCTCGGCCTAGTGCTTCCGACTCCCTCGTCTGAGCGCTCCCGACTCCCCCACATACAGGAACGCTCACTCCCGTGCACTCCACGAGACAGCCACTGGTGGCTCCTAATTTCCGAGGAGAACAAACATATCGGTGGTTGGCAATCCAACAAACCAGATCCTTTTTTCATCAATTGGAGCAGAGTCAGGAGGCCTCTTTACCATTATCTAAATGGGTACGTGGCCTTAATTCTGCAAACAGTCCATGTCTAGGAGTGCGGGGTACGGATTACAATGCAGAATGCAGGCTGAAAGAGTTCAGAGATAACACCCAATAAAAATTCTACAACTTAGACCCACTATGGAGCCTTCAAGAATAACAGATCCATCAACAGCAGCTTGCTGATGGTTACCGGGAAGCCAACACAAAATAACTTCTACACTAATAATGATACGTCGCACGCAAGGATTTCTTATCTGCTGACTATAAAAACAAACGTGAGCAAAAGGTGGAGCTTTACTTCAAGTCTGAACAATGACCGGCCCAGGTAAATAAGCAAAAAGCAAACAGCGATGACAGATTAAATGATTAGTCATCCAGAGAACGGATCACGTATACGTAATGTATGGCACCGACTTCATAAAAATAGATGCTGAACAGCCCGTAAAGAGTCAGAGATACGTACGCAGCTCACGCGCTTGTTAATGCGGCGGCCAGTTACTAAAGGGAAGCAAGAGCGAAAAATCAAGCCCATTATTTGATCCACTTATTACATTTATAGGTTTTGAAATAAGCCCCGCCCCCGAGGATCCATCCACAACTGTTTTTCCATAATTCCCTATGACTGACGCGTTTCAATCCTTGAAATTGTAAGAAATGTTTAGTTTCATCACTCGTCTGGAGTTACTACAACAGCAGCAGCTGTGGTAAATCCAGAAAGTCACCGATCTGGCATTAATGCACATCAAAAATACGTACATCGATCCACTGGAATCTCACTTTGATCCATTTAAAGGGACGCTCCATTTTCCGTCAGTGGAGTTCTGTAGTAGACACTTCTTTGATGGACAAAAAAAGAAGGGGGGGGGGAGGTACGTACCAGAACCTTTTCACTACAAATCTGCAGAAAACATAGCGTAGATTCTTCTTCTAGTACGATGAAGAAGCTAATTAAATCTGTAAGAAAATCTATGGTGGAGATGGAAGTACCGAAGATCAGAAACGCGTTGGCTGAGTTTTTAGCAAGCTTCATGTTTTCCTACTTCTCTTTTGCTCTGTATTCCAAAATCTGAAGGTAATATGTATCGCTCTTCTGTTCTGTAACTGCACATATAGGAATTAGGATTGTGGGGGGGCGCTTTGGGTGTAAAGACCACTCACCGATTGATCATTTGGCCAAAGTTTGCTCATAATAGAGCATCTGTCGGTCCAGGGGGTGGGGAGCTTGGGAATCTACTATTTTTTATGGAATGTGCAATGAAGATCTTGGGTGGAATCTCGAAGAATAACAGATCCGTCAACAGCAGCTTGCTGATGGTTTCCAAGAAGCCAACACAAACAAGTGAAGTGCACTCTCAATCACCTTTCCATTATAGTGATCTGTGGGTAGCAGGGGGAATTTGGCAAATATCTATATCAAGGCCATCAACGGTGTAATACAGCAACCCATGCGCCCACTGTCTAATGACGTGATGACTCTGCTTAATGTGTCCAGTCTACACAGCAAAGCTGACAAGTGAGCTGTAGAACAGAGACACTGGCGAGTTTGTTGTGGATTTTTTGTATATGGAAATTCGCACGTACATGTCATTTTCTGACACATTTCCATTACGTTTATAGCGTAGGTTATTCTGGCACGGAGCTTTGTAATCTGATAGTGATTAATTTGCGGTGAATTCAAGTTTTGCCTTCACAATAAGAGCGGACGATTTCATCCTCTGCCAACGCATCGTAATCAAAATAATATATTCCGCAGATCTGTATCACAGCGAAGATAAAATTATTACACTCTCTGCCTGTTCTGCTAAGTACAATAATAAAAAAACCCTGTCACCAAAAAATGCTGTGCCCGGCCACTCGTTCTCGGAAAGGATTCATTAGAACATCCCTTTAATCTTGGAATCTTCATTACACCCCCGGTTCTACAGTGAACTGTCAACGATCCGATCCTACTGCTAACCCCCAAAAAAGGGGCACTGGATATACCTGTAGACGATCCGATCCTACTGCTAACCCCCAAAAAAGGGGCACTGGATATACCTGTAGACGATCCGATCCTACTGCTAACCCCCAAAAAAGGGGCACTGGATATACCTGTAGACGATCCGATCCTACTGCTAACCCCCAAAAAAGGGGCACTGGATATACCTGTAGATGATCCGATCCTACTGCTAACCCCCAAAAAAGGGGCACTGGATATACCTGTAGACGATCCGATCCTACTGCTAACCCCCCAAAAAAGGGGAACTGGATATACCTGTAGACGATCCGATCCTACTGCTAACCCCCCAAAAAAGGGGCACTGGATATACCTGTAGACGATCCGATCCTACTGTTAATCCCCAAAAAAGGGGCACTGGACATACCTGTAGACGTTCTGATCCTACTTCTAACCCCCAAAAAAGGGGCACTGGATATACCTGTAGACGATCCGATCCTACTGCTAACCCCCCAAAAAAGGGGCACTGGATATACCTGTAGACGATCCGATCCTACTGCTACATCCAAAAAAGGGGCACTGGATATACCTGTAGACGATCCGATCCTACTGCTAACCCCCCAAAAAAGGGGCACTGGATATACCTGTAGACGATCCGATCCTACTGCTAACCCCCCAAAAAAGGGGCACTGGATATACCTGTAGACGATCCGATCCTACTGCTAACCCCCCAAAAAAGGGGCACTGGATATGCTTTTCATCCACTTATCCTCATTACATGCCCATCTTGGTATATGCAGTCATATATAATCGGTGTTGGAGGAGATGTCTATAGGTCTGGCCATGTTTAATCATAAAAATTAGCGATGTTGCCTTGTGACAGGGGCTGTACGTGAACCCAATGTCTTTATCAGGAGGCCAAAAACAAGTGGAGGACAGTTCAAAAACTTTCCTTTTCTCTGACATTTTGTAAACCTGAAGCATTTTTTTTTTGTTTCCCCAAGTACTTGGCCCTTGGGGGCGTCCTTTGTACTGGCGTTTTTCCAGATTTTTATTTATTTTTTTTTAATAGCAAATACGCAGACCTGGGCGTCTATCGAGCCTCCCCATTGACAAGTACTGTAAAGTATAAAGCTTTTATATATCGGAAAACACCCTGAAGAAGGGTCAGGTCACTTCCTTCAACCACTTGGCATCTTTGAAAATCTGAAGAGTTGAAAAGATGCTCAAAAACCTAAAGTCAAGGTTGTAAAGATCGCGACTACAGGGGACCAACTTGGCCCTAACTGGATGTGCATCAGAGGATACATTGCAGCACAGAGACTCGTTGGGTCCCTGCACTGCAATATGCTGGCTGCCAATTAAGGCTATGAATATTCATTGCTCCCCACGCCTATAGTTCACGGTGTGGGGAGCATAGAATATGTGGGCACCCGATAGCTGACTGTGCTGTAAGTGGGCGTACAGCGACGTCATGCGCTGCGCCACTTACACACTAGTTCGTTGCGGCATGCCATCATCAGAGAATGACATTGGGGAAGTGGGGGCAAGGTGTGCATAATTTTTTTTTTCTCTTTACTGTGTGCGACGCCTGGGGATATCATGTATACCAGGATGGGGGCTCATATATATTAGATTATAATATATATATATATATATATATATATATATATATATATATATATATATATATATATATATATATATATATATATATATATAGATAGATAGATAGATAGATAGATAGATAGATAGATAGATAGATAGATAGATAGATAGATAGATAGATAGATAGATAGATAGATATCAGGACGGGGGCCATATATATGCCAGGATACATATATCTATAAGGATGGGGGACATTGGATGGATGATGAGGGTCTCACACCAGGATGGGGGACATTTACCAGGAAGTGGCCCAGGATGGGGGGGGACATTAGTACAGAATGGGGTCAGTATTACACAATTAAGGGGGAGGGGGGGTGGTCAACTCATATTTGTTTAAAGGATTTAGAACGCTACAACGCCCCATATATCTGACCAACATGTAAGGGGGGGGGGCGCCCAGGATCAAACTTTGCACAGGGGTCCATGAGACTCTAGTTATGCCACTGCCTAAAGTATATGAACAAGCGTTTTCTTTCATAAGCACGAGTATATTCCTCCTTTTGAGCATTTTATTAGCGCTTTTTCAGGCGATTTTTGGACGGACCCCATTCCAAGCTTGCCTTAGAAAAAAATGTTTTGTGTAGCTGTGTTCCCACATTACTTTTTTTTTTGCCTGTATACAATGGTTGCCAAAGCCAATGCCTACCACCAACCCCTCAAAACATGGTGTCTATGTACTCGTGTCAATAAACACCACTGGATGAAGACTAAACTCTTTAGATGGTTATTCACCATTTGCCCCCTTTCCGGTTCCCTTTCCGGTTCCAAAAGAAAGAGGTGGTCATGAGCGACATCACCAACCCGCCATATTCACAGTCTATGCCGAGATCAGCAAAGCTTGAGGACTAACACTACCGGAGGGAAAGTGGTCGTGTGGCCGTCCGGGCTGGGGCCTACAGGTGTCGGCACACCGGACAGTCCCTCTAATACTTCGTCTACATGCCGGTGATTCATGGGGTGTTATTTCAGGGAAGCACTTGTGAATCACAATAATTACAGATCATAAAACGGCAGCCACAATAATAAAATAGATCATAAAATCACATAAGCGACAAGACGGGAAGTGAACAAAAAGCATCGAGTAAGGAGACTGCCAAGTCATCGAGTGACAAATCTTTGCTTTTCTTCTCTATTTGCTTTGACTTGAGACGCCTCGGTCAGCACTTTGGACCGAGTCAACGTGTTCCGCCAGAACAAACACTCAAATTCCTTCCTGCTTAGTTTCACCCTGTTATATGATCAATTAACCGATATTATCCACAATATTTAGCTTCTCTTTCAATGGTGTCGGGTGTATGGTTATAGGCAAGTAGCTCGAATCCACCGATTTAAGCCAGACAGACCAACAACTACTTTGCGTTTTGGAGAAAGGATGGGCCTATTGAATACTAATATGTCTGATCCTTTCCTCCTGCGGATGATAAGTTACTTCACAGGTGTCCGGCAGCAGCTTAGTTCCCATTCCTCATTGAATTAAATTAAAAGGGGTGTTTCCATCCGGGGCATAGCGATAGGATACACCATAACACTTCTAATAGATCTTGATAACGGGGCTGTGGAGACACGGGGCTCAGTGGGTGCTCTCGTCCACTAAAACCCGCCGCCTTTAGAAAGACAGCGTGGCTCAGGGCTCATCCCAACTGAACGCCGGCCTCCTTAACCGTGGGCGTAACACTACTCAGACAACACAGGCTGAGGGAACCACAATAATTAGACTTTATTGGATCCCCAAACAATTAACGGCACATAACACATAACCAGCAAAACACACAAATGTAACAGGCAACAGAGTCTCACCCTTCCGCTGGCTCACCAGGGATTAGAATGTCCGTGCCTCAGAGGTTCCAGGGCCGCTTACTCCAATCCAGCAGCACCCCGCTTTTGGCGGGCACCCACTGAGAAAGGAATAGCGCCAGATTTAGGAAGCTGTGTGAGGTCTGCAAAGTCTGTTCCAGGTGACTGAACTGTCCCAACCTGAGTGTCCTCCTTAGGTAGTCCTGTATGATGTTACAATCCTGGCAGCCGGAGTCAAAATCCCTAGGCTGTGGATATGGGGTCTCCAACCGGAACCGGAGTCCCTAGATTGAAGCCATAAGATATCCTGATCCTCTAGTCAGCTCCAAAGAGCTTAGACAGGATCCATCAGCATCCATCAACAACCTGGTGGCTTAAAGAAGTGCCTTTATAGCCACAGCCTTCCACTTAGATACACTGCGTCCTTATCGATTGGTTAGACAAGATCGCCTCTCCCATTGGATGAATCTCAAGCTGCATGGACAATATTCATCCAAATGATGTCTACAGAAAGACTGAAGATATCTACATGGAGTCTGCAAGTCACAGACTCAACAATGGCTACTAAGGTAATCACATTAGCAATACACAACTACAATACAATGGTTACTGGAAAAGTCTGGAGAACAATACGTCTGGCTTTCAGTGGCCAACACAGTTACATTACATTGAGTCAACAAGAGTCTTGTAAAAACAAATGAGGGACTTCTCCCCCCGTCTATAGACAATCTATCATGCTGTCTGGCTGAATTTTAAGACACTTTAATCCATGAGAGTCCATGTCGTTACAGGAGCCCTGACACTTTCAGGAATGGGGAGAAGTACAGATGCCGAATGGGCACCTGTGACACATGGGATAATCCTGCAGAGATTGCTATACCCGCTTATCAAAAATCCGCTCCAATGCTAGAAATGGCTCATAAATAGGGTTAATAAAACGCTGGAGCCTTTGGTGCAGTTTTTAGCCATTTCCAGCAGTCCCATAGCCAATAACTGGACTATGCGCAGCCGAAACTCCATTCAGTTTGGCAATCGGTGGCTGTCTCAGTAGTCGAGCCACTGATCTAGATTTTATCAACTATTCTGTCTGAGTAACTATGATGGTGGGATGTGTATGTTTAGATGTTGGGAATGTTGCCTTCTGTGTACATTGTCCTGTCTGCAGGTTAATCACCCCCTGCAGTGCATCTGTTACTAGGTCTAGGGGAGGAAGACCTGAAAGCCACTCCATCTCTCTGCTTACCTGGGGGATTATTCTGTCAGGCTGAGAAGGACAAGAGAGAAGGAGTAAGATTTATCCTCTGTGGTAGAAGCTGAGGCTACAGCCCGCACCCCAGAGAAACCGTGAGAAACCCCGATTTCCCTGGAAAAGGACTGCTGGAGGATTGTGACTCATCCCCAGGACATTTATCCTATTACTGGACGATTTTACCTTTGTGTAGTGGATTATTTTATGGCCCTTCTGATTTGCTTGGAATAAAGGATCTTTGGATTGTTCACTCATCTCTCGCTCTGTTGATTGGGTGATATCGGAGAAGGACCCCATGACAGTATCCCTTTAAAGTCACCCTTATATTTTAGAATATTGTTGACTAAAGCAGCTGAATTTGGCAACAATCGGCTGACCATTTAATGAGGGGTTGGGGATGAGAGGACATCCCGATTCACTGACTGTTCTTGGAGGAGATAAGAATTGGCCATGTCGAATTTCAACGCCTGATTGGTCTGTTTTCACAAAAAGAATGTGATGGCAAAAGGTATCAGGCAGCAATTTACTCTCCTCTCCCCGCCGATTGCTTTACCCTCATATCAAAATTCCCCTCTAATGCCAGAAATGGCTCATAAATGGGGATAATAGAAGGCTGGAGCCTTTGGTGCTATTTTTAGCCATTTCCAGCAGTCCCATAGCCAATAACTGGACTATGAGCAGCCAAAACTCTACTCAGTCTGGCAATCGGTGGCGGTCTCAGTAGTCGAACCTCCACTGATATATAGGTTATCAATTATCCTGTGTGAGTACCCCTTATATTTTAGAATATTGTTGACTAAAGCAGCTGAATTTGGCACAAATCAGCTGACCATTAATGAGGGGCTAAGGGAGGGGGACGGGGGTGTCTCCCGATTCACTGACTAATCTTGGAGGAGATGAAATTCGTCATGGTCGATTCTTAACACCTGATTGTTTTGTTCACAAAAAGAAGTATGTGACGGCAAAAAGTGTCTGGCAGCTAATTACTCCCCTCTCCCCAATGACAACACATGTACTATCAGCAGAAATGAATGTGTAGGTGTAGGGGGAGACTAAAATAATAGCTGTTGGCCAAATTGACAACTAGGTTTTAAGTTATTTACTGCTTGTTGCCAAGTTTGCTGGAGCACTGCACAGTCTATCAGCAGTGGTCGATCTCCTAGACAAAGAGCGCAGCGCTTACAAGCTTTTTACTATAACACAAATAGTGTCCCTGCTGTAGAAGCATTCGGAGTCAGCACAGTTCCAATCTGATCATTATCAGGAGCGCACCGGCCCCCCAGCCAGGAGGAAGCCGGGAGGCAGGGGGAGCAGTGCGCTCCTGATGACTGACAATAACCCTTTACTCGTGAGCCATTGCGACTGACGCTTCAGCACATTTCAGATCCTACTCCGGTCTATCTAATCCAGTATTACACATTTCTCTTCGTCTCCGCTTTATGCACAGTAAACGGTATTTAATTGGACTTTGCGGAATGAACGCCGTGCTTCATCCTAATCTCTCCTCTGACACAATGCCCAGAGTTCAGCACAATAGGATGCAAAAACATATCCGCAATGAGCTTGGCACCGTTCCCAGGGAAAGCTGTAGAAACGAAGGGGAGGCCCCGACAATGGCAGCTGCATAATGGGGGCTTTGCAGCGAGATGCCGAGGATGTGGGCTAAATATAAAGCAATCAAACCTATGTACAGCGACCGCAGAATAATACGAGGATCTACGTAAATAAAACCAAAAATGTAAGGCCGAGCTGCACTGCAAGAGTGGGGAATTCAGTTCCATGGTGCAAGCATCAATTAAGATTGGGGCAATGTGTAGCCGTACAATAAGCATCACGGGTAGTGATAGTAAATTACATTATCTGTGAGATGTCACTTGCCCATAAGTCACTATGCTGCCCTTAAATTAGCGTCCCTTTAACTGTACACCATATAGGCCAGCATATAGGCAGTGTTACAGTGGGATCAGACTACCCAGAAATTGTTTGTAGTCTGTAACCATTAAGACAGATGCATAGGAGCTGTGTACACTTGCTTTGTAAAGGCATGGAATGCTCTATAAAAAAACAAAAACAAAAAAAAAAAAAAAGAAAAAGTGTAAGGAGACTTATAAGCCATGCAATGCTTGCCTGGGAAATTAAATCTATAAATTACCTTTCACGCTTGGTATGGGGAAATAGCAAGTGAAAGGGAAGGGAAACCCTGTGTCTAGGGAAGGGGAACATGGTGACCCCTGACCAAACCTTCTGCTGGTTCCTGGGGTTCCTCACCACCCTAGATAGGTTCTGCGCTGAGCAGGATGCCTGACCGTAGGCTGACCTTGAGCTTGGAGCTAGCAAGCGAGCGGATGGAATGAGCCATGTCATCTATATCTATGTCACCCCCCCAGGCTCTAAAAAAAAAAAAAAAAAAAAAAAAAAAAAAAAAAAAAACACCACACACGGATAACAAACAAGGGAAAACAACAACTTATCTCCCTTTGACTCCAGGAGGGAAATTGCAACAACTACCAAGATTCTGCAGACATATGCAAACCGACTACTTGCACTGAAGACTTTATCAAGATATATGAAATATCCCCAGCACCAAGTAATAGGGAGTGAAGGGAAGGAGTGACACAGCAGATGACAGACTGAGGAACTCTGCAGGGTCCTAAAGGGAAAGGGGTGAAAACCAAGCAGAAATAATAGCAGGTCAGGGAGCAGTTTGCGCAGCCAAACACTGTGAGCTTCTATAGCCAGACACCACAGGACTGTGTCACCCATGACATTACCTCTTCAGAGAGGAAGAGGACTTGAACTCTATTCCTCTCTGTGCGACCTATTGGAAGTATCAATCCTAAACTTCAATATCGACCCTTTACCGAGCCTTAAGGGTGCTTTACACGCTGCAACATTGCTAGCGATGTCGCGAGCGTTAGCACCCGCCCCCGTCGATGGTGCGATATGTGGTGATCGCGGCCGTAGCGAACATTATCGCTACGGTAGCTTCACACACATATACCTGTTCTGCGACCTCGCTGTGACTGCCGAACAATCCCTCCTTCAAGGGGGAGGTGCGTTTGGCGTCACAAAACGACCGTCCAATAGCAGTGGAGGGGCGGAGATGAGCGGCTGGAACATCCCGCCCACCTCCTTCCTTCCGCATTGCCGGTGGACGCAGGTAAGTAGATGATCGTCACTCCTGCGGTGTCACACACAGATGTGTGCTGCCGCAGGAACGACGAACAACCTCGCTACGTACGAGACAACAATTTTTGGTTAATGAACGACCTCTCATTTACCAACAATTTTTGTCTCTTTTGCGATCGTTGATCGTCGCTCCTTGGTGTCACACGCTGCGATGTCGGTAACGGCGCCGGATGTGCGTCACTAACGACGTGACCCCGACGATAAATCGTTAGCGATGTCGCAGCGTGTAAATGGCCCTTTACTGCATGACTTTGGATAAAAGCCAAAACCAAATTCTCAATTTTTCCCTTAAAAAACAAACAAAAAAAAAAAAAAACACTTTTGGAATTCCTATGCATTTATGGCATATCTTGTGGATTTTCCATATAATATACATATTAGTGCCATAAGCAGTTCTGCAAAAAAAAAAAAAAAAAAAAAAAAGTCTCATTGTGTCGTCTGCATCATGCTCTATTAATATAGTTTTAAAAAGGAAGGGATTACCCCGTATGAGAAGAGTAGTGGGTGTCACGCAGCTTTAGGATAAGGAAGTAAATCTATATTACGGAGGTGGGGACTGTCCCAATACAAAGGGTGGAGGCCGAGAGATCAGCATTAGGGCTAATTCAGGACTGACATTTTTGATCCCTACTAGTGATGAGTGGGCACTACCATTCTCGGGTGCTCAGTACTCGTAACTAGTGATGAGCGGGCTCTATCATGCTCGGGTGCTCAGTACTTGTAACTAGTGATGAGCGGGCACTACCATGCTCAGGTGCTCTGTACTCGTAACTAGTGATGAGCGGGCTCTACCATGCTCGGGTGCTCAGTACTCGTAACTAGTGATGAGTGGACACTACCGTGCTCGGGTGCAGTGTACTCGTAACTAGTGGTGAGCGGGCACTACCATGCTCGAGTGCTCAGTACTCGTAACTAGTGATGAGTGGACACTACCGTGCTCGGGTGCAGTGTACTCGTAACTAGTGATGAGCGGGCACTACCATGCTCGGGTGCTCAGTACTCGTAACTAGTGATGAGCGGGCACTACCATGCTCAGGTGCTCAGAACTCGTAACTAGTGATGAGTGGGCACTACCATGCTCAGGTGCTCAGTACTCGTAACTAGTGATGAGTGGGCACTACCATGCTCAGGTGCTCAGTACTCGTAACTAGTGATGAGTGGGCACTACCATGCTCAGGTGCTCAGTACTCATAACTAGTGATGAGGGAGCACTACCATGCTCGAGTGCTCAGTACTCGTAACTGGTGATGAGCGGGCACTACCATGCTCGGGTGCTCAGTACTCGTAACTGGTGATGAGCGGGCACTACCATGCTCGGGTGCTCAGTACTCGTAACTGGTGATGAGCGGGCACTACCATGCTCGGTACTCTGTAATGAGCATTTGGATTGATTTCCACTATACTCTGTACTTAATTCGCACCCATCCGAGGATTCCAACTGCTTGTTACGAGTACTGAGCATGGTAGTGCCCGCTCATCACTAGTTACGCGTACAGAGCACCCGAGCATGGTAGTGCCCGCTCATCACTAGTTACGAGTACTGAGCACCCGAGCATGGTAGTGCTCACTCATCACTAGTTACCAGTACTGAGCACCCGAGCATGGTAGTGCCCGCTCATCACTAGTTACCAGTACTGAGCAGCCGAGCATGGTAGTGCCCGCTCATCACTAGTTACCAGTACTGAGCACCCGAGCATGGTAGTGCCCGCTCATCACTAGTTACCAGTACTGAGCACCCGAGCATGGTAGTGCCCGCTCATCACTAGTTACCAGTACTGAGCAGCCGAGCATGGTAGTGCCCGCTCATCACTAGTTACCAGTACTGAGCACCCGAGCATGGTAGTGCCCGCTCATCACTAGTTACCAGTACTGAGCACCCGAGCATGGTAGTGCTCACTCATCACTAGTTACCAGTACTGAGCAGCCGAGCATGGTAGTGCCCGCTCATCACTAGTTACCAGTACTGAGCACCCGAGCATGGTAGTGCCCGCTCATCACTAGTTACCAGTACGGAGCACCCGAGCATGGTAGTGCCCGCTCATCACTAATCCCTACAGAAATAAATAAAAAGTCCCTGTTGCACATTTCCTGTGGTAGAAGAGATCATCATATGATGGCGACAGGTGACTGTGGATGGAGAAAACTGATTGAATCAGTATCGGGTTCTGAAGATTTACATAAACCGGAGACATAAAAATTCCTCCCCAGCAGGAAGTCTTAACTCTTAGGGTACTTTCACACTTGCGTTATTTTCCTTCCGTTACAATCCGCCCTTTTGGGAAACAGCGGAATCCGTTAACGGATTCCGCTGTTTCCCATAGACTTGTATGGTTGACGGATTGTACCAAAAGGAGCTGCGTTGCTTCCGCTGGGCGACGCTCCGTTGCTTCCGCCCAGCGGGAGGAACGCAGCATGTAACGTTATTTTGAGCAGCGGAATCCTCTGGATTTCACTGCGCATGCTCTTTTTTTTTTTTTTTTTTTTTTAAATCAAACTTTATTTTGGCTCGCGGTGGCCGAACGTTCAGCTGAGCGCCCGGCCGTCGGCAAGCGACAGCGCTCAGCTGAATGACCGGCCACCAGCATGCCCGGCCGCCGGCAAGTCACAGCGCTCAGCTGAGCGCCCGCCCGCCGGCATGCCCGGGCGCCGGCAAGTGACAGCGATCAGCTGATCACCCGGCGGCCGGCTGCAGGGAGCGATCAGCTGATCACCCGGCGGCCGGCTACTGGGAGCAATCAGCTGATCACCCAGCGGCCGGCTGCAGGGAACGATCAGCTGATCGTTCACTATAGTCTGCCGCTGGTAAAACCGGGAAAAAAAAAAAAAAAAAAATCAAAACGAATTGCGTTGTTTTGCAGCATCCGTTGCATCCGTTGTGTCACTATATGCAACACATCCGTTGCATCCGTTACACAACGCAATGCAACGGATACCGTTCAACGCAAGTGTGAAAGTAGCCTTAGATGTAAATGATTTGTAAATGGAAAAACAAGTAGAATTATTAACCGTGAAGCTGGAGGATGAGGAAATATCACTTCTGTACAAAGCGCCATGTTTCAGGGGCTTTGGCACCTTTTGATCACAGAGAAGTGCAACATTTGACCATCTATGCCAACCAATCAAATTGCTTGAATCATATTCTAAAAAAGGTGTCAGGGAGGAATACAGTTGATTTCTGATTGGCTGCCAACGACAGTTATAGGAGTGTACAATGTCTGGCTCCTTTTTGATAGTCTTCGGCTTTTTAAAAGACAAGCACAAAAATGCAGCAAAATAAATAAAAAAAATATATAAATAATATTTAGAATAATAATAATAATAATAATATTATAATATTTAGAATAATAATAATAATAATATTATAATGTTTAGAATAATAATAATAATATAATATTTAGAATAATAATATTATAATATTTAGAATAATAATATATATATATTATAAAAAATAATGGATGCAGTAATTTTATCCGGGGTACGTATGGTCAAAGAAATCACGCTCGGCCTTAGTGTTCAGTCACTGTTCTGTGTGTAATGTCCGATTTTTCATATTGGATCCAATTATCCACATACGGTATATCAGGAGGTGCCGTCATGTAAAAAAAAAACAAAAAACCCACAGCTGTAATTTTAGAGGGAGAGTTGAAGTCTTGGTTTTCGGATTCCCCTCCCGCGCCCGCTGTTACAGTTTTGCCTCCTGAGCTCATTCCTGATTTTAGGCCAATTTAATTCCATTAGTCATAAATAATTACCGTACTCAGCAAACTGGAAAACTGCTCAAATTCTGTATGGGTGACCGCTATTTAAGAGCAGCCATGTGTAACCGGGTGCAAGAAACACATTTATGTACAGTTTCCCCACGGCGTGCCTCCATTATAGCTGGACCACCCTTGTAAATTAAGACATTCCCTACTGACCACGAATACTATTCCTTAAATAAGGATTCACCATAAAATATCAGCTATAAATGCCGCTGTTCTCCTGAATCCGGTGCAGTTTTTCTTTTCTTCCTGTGCCTCTCTGTTACAGAGATATAGCCTCCTCCTTCCCTGTATATAAATCTAGTTTCTTAGCCAAGTGGGCGTGGTCATCATGAAAGCTGCTCTAGGAAAGAACTGTGGAATATGTACACACACACATATATATATATACATATATAAAATGTGTGTGTGTGTACATATTCCACAGTTCTTTCCTAGAGCAGTTTTCATGATGACCACGCCCACTTGGCTAAAAAGCTATGTATCTACAGGGAAGCAGACGGCTATATCTCAGGAATAGAGAAACAAAAACTACAAACACTAAAAATTACAAGGTTCTCCTGCCTTTCCTATAAGCTCCATTATTAGAAAGGGGAGTAAAGTAAATTTTGATTTCTAAGTCTCAGCCGCAGCTCCTGGTGTCTGTGATTGTTAGCAGTGCTGATGTCACGTTGACAACGCTGCTGACAATCAGTGTGCTCAACAGCTCTGACTGAGTAGACAGACAAACTGCAAACATACAAGTGCATCTGAATCATTAACATGAACACTTTAAATAGATCCCTCTGTGTGTAATGACTATAATATATAGGAATAGATCCCTCTGTGTGTAATGACTCATATATAGGAATAGATCCCTCTGTGTGTAATGACTATATAATATATAGGAATAGATCCCTCTGTGTGTAATGACTATATAATATATAGGAATAGATCCCTCTGTGTGTAATGACTAATATATAGGAATAGATCCCTCTGTGTGTAATGACTCTATATAATATATAGGAATAGATCCCTCTGTGTGTAATGACTCTATATAATATATAGGAATAGATCCCTCTATGTGTAATGACTATATAATATATAGGAATAGATCCCTCTGTGTGTAATGACTCTATATAATATATAGGAATAGATCCCTCTGTGTGTAATGACTATATAATATATAGGAATAGATCCCTCTGTGTGTAATGACTCTATATAATATATAGGAATAGATCCCTCTGTGTGTAATGACTCTATATAATATATAGGAATAGATCCCTCTCTGTGTAATGACTCTATATAATATATAGGAATAGATCCCTCTGTGTGTAATGACTCTATATAATAAATGGGTTTCCATTTTTGTATTGAATTACTGGAATGAATTAACTTTGATGATATTCTAATTTATTGAGATGCACTTGTAGCTCAAAGAACCCAAAAGAAAAGCAAAAAACAAGTATATACCCTATAATATAAGTATATATTAGTACTCACAGAACACAGTTAACACTGAGTAATGAAAAAGCATAAATGCCATCTCACCATGACAGTTGCACCCAGCCGGGACGGCCCTATTGTAATATTAAAACCTCACCTTGTGTCATTAACATCATTGTGAATAAGGGCAGAGATGGACGGGGCCCAACTGCAGCCACCGGCCCTGGGAGGCTGGAATACATAATACAGCTCACGACAGTTGGTGCTCATGAAGTTCTATGGAGAACTCGCAGTAGAATCTTTAGCTTCCCCTCCATATAACTTTAAAAGCACCAACAGTCATCATGGGAAAACCTGTCTCCACTGACGTCACAAATGTCACCCATGAATTGAGTGAATGATATTACAAAGTTGCTTATTTTCATGCGTACTATCGATTTATGAAACAATCACTCCTTCAGCGAAGGATGACGTCTGGACTGCCGAGCGCGATTTTCACACTTTCTGCAGACAAAACTTTCAACTATGTCTGAATTCCGACTTACACTTCATCTACGTCCAAATATTTTGTTGGGGGTTTGTTTTAGTTCTTTTTTTTCTACTAGGTTTTAATGTTACAGATAGGAAAAAACAATATGCTGAAAATAATATAGAAATATGTCTTTCACACTGTTTGTGGACCAAGAAATATGGGGGCAACTACTTCTATTTGGTTTTACATGTGTTGCCTCCACCCCCACCCAAAATAAAAAAATAAATAAAATAATAATTATAATAATAATAATAATAAATATTTATATTATGAAAAGAAAGTTATTTTCATAATATATTGTTTGGAGTATATTGTTGTTTTTATAATATACTAGCTGTACTACCCAGCTTCGCCCGGGTTAATTTGTTGTTGACAAAATAGAATGTATTAACAAAAATTTATTCTGCACACAATATCCGCTGCCCTGGATAGTAACTGTCTCTCTGTTTCTCTCCCATTCTCTGTCTGTCTCCCCCTCTGTATATATCTCTCTGTCTCTCTCTCTCTTTCTCCGTCTGTCTCAATCTCTTTCCCTGTCTGTCTATCTCTGTCACTTTCGCTGTCTGTTTCTTTCCCTGTCTGTCTCTGTCCCTCTCTTTCCCTGTCTGTCTCTTTCCCTGTGTCTGTCTATTTGTCTGTCTCTTTACCTGTCTGTGTCTGTCCCTTAACCTGTCTCTCTCTTTCCCTGTCAGTCTGTCTCTTTGTCTGTGTCTGTTTCTTTGCGTCTGTCTCTTACCCTGTCTATGTCTGTTTCTTACCCTGGCTGCATTGTGACACACCAACATTCCATATAAGGGCGTGGCTGCGCATTCTTCTGAAGTTCTGGCTGCACTGTGGCTCCCAGCTCCATTCGCTTTAATGGAGGCAGGTTTTTTGGCGAATAACTAAAGCGCAGGGTTAAAATTTCCCCTCAAAACATAGCCTATGACGCTCTCGGGGTCCAGACGTGTGAGTGTGAAAACTTTTGTGGCTCTAGCTGCGACGGTGCAGATGCCAATCCCGGACATACACACACACACACACACACACACACACACACACACACACACACACACACGGCTTTATATATTAGATTGTTGTTTTCATAATATATTGATTATATTGTTAGTTTCATAATATAAAAACAATATAATCCAAACAATATATTACGAAAACAACAATATAAACAATATATTATGAAACTAACAATATAATCAATAGAATATAAAAACAACAATATACTCCAAACAATATATTATGAAAATAATATATTGTTTATATTGTTATTTTCATAATATATTGTTTGGAGTATATTGTTATTTTCATAATATATTGTTTATATTATTTTTAAAATCTATTGTTTATATTGTTATTTTTATAACATATTGTTTGGATTATACAAAGTTGTTTGTTTGTTACTACATCTTGTCCACTTTAGTCTATGGATACGCTGTCTGTAATATGTATAAAAATACAGTTTTTGGGGTTTTTTTTGCAATCTAGGTGCATGCGTCCGGCCAATGACACTGGATGAGTGTGAACTGAGCCTTACCCGGACCCTCACATGGGCTGGGAAGAAAGGAATGTGAGAAATGTGCTCTGTGGATGTGGAGGATCAGGACGGCTCGGCACGGATTACAGCTTGCTGTATAGAAGGGGGACCCCCCCCCCCCCACCCTAATCCTTACAATGTGGCAGGCTCGGCCTGATATAATCCATCTTCTTGCTAAAATCCTTCTGCCATCTTTTCTGTAACAGTAACAGCTCTTGCTGCCATAAGGCAGGAAACTGAGAATTGCAGAACTAGCAACATCCTAATATATTCACTTCTGACTCCGAAAATAATGAATGGTCATTCAGGGGTTTTGGAAAGCTGGGTTATTGCGGCATTTCCACAAAGGCTATTCTTTAATCTTTCATGGCCTCACTTGCTGAAAGTCCCATTTCGTAACTGACACTTCCACATGTCCGAAATGCCGAGAAAAATAGGAAGAGACGTGGTGGTGTACACGCCGCATAATGTAATCATCCGCTGCCGTTAGAAACGCTGGAATCTCCCTGTAGAAGTTCTGTGCTGGCCATTAATCACTGGTAAGGGGGTGATTCACACTAAGGAAAGCCCCCTATATACACCTACAATGTATGGCTTATACACGTTCCTCATGTCTGAAAACAAATAGATCCATAAGTCATATTTATTTCGAGTTGTATTTCCTAATACAAAACTCCAAAATTTAGAGTAAAAAAAAAATAAAAAAATTCCCCGCAGCCACCACTAGAGGGAGCTGAGGAGCTGACTGCATGCATTTTATCACCAGGGTCAAATCTGCAGAGCGCTCCCTCTAGTGGTGGAAAACAGAATTTCAGCAGGACTTGTGCGCAGCTACAACTCTTTCAGCTGTGAAAAAAAACAGCGTTCTACTATGGCCAAATAATACAAACAGTGCTCAAATAATATTGCCACACAGTGCTAAGAAAACTAATGTTATTATGTGCCCATATAATTGCCACAGTGCAGGTAAAGCTGTCATACACAGCCCCAATAATACCAGTACACAGAGCTGGAAATCAGTGTAATATTGAAGTAATGCAGTCAAACAGTGCTCAAATAATACCGCCATAAACTCCCTTGAAAACTAGAGTTCCCAAATACCGTAATACAGTCATACAGCACCCAAATAAAACTGCCACACAGTGCAGAAAAATTTCATATGAATACCCATTACAGTACTCAAAAATACTCACAGTAATGAAATAATACTGATACACGGTGCTCAAAAATCTAATGCCATACAATACCACCACGCAGCGTCCAAGCCCCACTATAAAGAGCTGAAACAATACCGCCACGCAGCGTCCAAGCCCCACTATAAAGAGCAGAAATACCGCCACGCAGGGTTCAAGCCCCACTTTAAATAACCTGAAATATTACTGCCACGCAGCTTCCAAGCCCCACTATAAAGAGCAGAAATAATACCGCCACGCAGCGTCTAAGCCCCGCTATAAAGGGCAGAAATAATACCGCCACGCAGTATTCAAATCCAGCTATAAAGAGGAAAAATAATACTGCCACGCAGCATCCAAAGCCCCACTATAAAGAGCTGAAATAATATCGCCACACAGCGTCCAAGCACCGCTATAAAGAGCTGAAATACCGCCAGTGTCTAAGCACCGCTAGAGAGCTGAAATAATACCGCCACAGCGTCCAATCCCCGCTATAAAAAGATGAAATAATACCACACAGCGTCCAAGCACCGCTATAAAGAGCAGAAATAATACCGCCACGCAGCATTCAAACCCCACTATAAAGAGCTGAAATACCGCCACGCAGGACCATACCACCAGAGAGTCCAAGCCCCATTATAAAAAGTGCTCAAATAATACCACCAGTGTCTAAGCCCCACTATGAAGCGCTCAAATAATACCGCCACGCAGCGTACAAACCCCGCTATAAAGTACTGAAATAATACCACCACACACTGTGGAAATAACACATTGTTCAAATAAGATCGCTACGCACTGTCTGAATAATACAGCGCTCAAATAGAGTTTCACAGCGTTTACATAAACAGTGCAGAATAAAGCCACCACACCATGCACACATACACTGCACCCCTCATACACAGGCTCATCACTGTCAGGTTTGGGTGACACAGGGTTAAAAAGCAAAGCCGGTTACTGTCGTCTGATGTAACACGAGTTTCCACATATCGCTGTGACAGGTTGTTGTCGGTCTGAGGTCGGTGATGGTCGCACATACTGCTATCACCGGACAGGCAGACTATAAAGCAGACTATGCAGTCCCGGGCCCCGAGCGATGCGGCCGCCGTCTGCCCCGAGTGTTCACAACTCACCGAACTTTTTCCAGTCGGTATCGTCCAGAGAGTCCATGATCTCACAGAAGCTGCACATGACGGAGGCCGGCACCTTGTACAAGAAGAGCTCGTCTGCGGCGGAGCTGGTCATGGCGGGCACAGGACGAGCGACCCAGCGGGGCAGCCCCGGAGCCGAGCATGAGGCTAATGAATAACTCCTCAACACCGAGCACTTCCCTTTCCAAATAACATTATTGCTACTGCGCCTGCGCCATCATGTGATGTCGGGATGCGGCGGCCATGTTGAAGGTGGCAGCTACTTGATTGTGTAGCTATAGTTACCCAACTATAATGTGTAATTCACCACATCTATCTCTCTATCCCTCCATCTATCCCTCTCTCCATCTGTTCCTCCATCTATCTATCCCTCCATCTATCCCTCTCTCCATCTGTTCCTCCATCTATCTATCTCTCCATCTATTTATCTATCCCTCCATCTTTCTATCTATCCATCCATATATCTACCCATCCCTCCCTCCATCTATCCACTCCTCTATCTAATCTATCCCTCTATCTCTTTATCTCTCCCTCTATCTATCTATCCCTGTCTATCCCTCTGTCTATCTATCTATCTATCTATCCCTCTATCTATCTATCTCTCTATCCCTCTATCTACCCCTCTATCTATCTATCCCTCTATCTATCCCTCTATCTATCTATCCCTCTATCTATCTATCTATCCCTCTATCTATCTATCCCTCTATCTATCTATCTATCTATCCCTCTATCTATCTATCCCTCTATCTATCTATCTCTCTATCCCTCTATCTACCCCTCTATCTATCTATCCCTCTATCTATCCCTCTATCTATCTATCTATCCCTCTATCTATCTATCCCTCTATCTATCTATCTATCCCTCTATCTATCTATCCCTCTATCTATCTATCTATCTATCTATCTATCTACCCCTCTATCTATCCCTCTATCTATCCATCTATCTATCTATCCCTCTATGTATCCCTCTATATCCCTCTATCTCTCTATCTATCCCTCTATCTATCTATCTATCCCTCTATGTATCCCTCTATCTATCTCTCTATCTATCTATCTATCCCTCTATCTATCTATCTGTCCCTCTATCTATCCCTCTATCTATCTATCCCTCTATCTATCTCTCTATCCCTCTATCTATCTATCCCTCTATCTATCTATCTATCTATCTCTCTATCTCTCTATGTATCCCTCTATATCCCTCTATCTATCTATCTATCCCTCTATCTATCTCTCTATCTA
>NW_027443755.1:0-35882 GCF_048569485.1 Anomaloglossus baeobatrachus | reverse complement strand
ACTAAAAGTTTTGTTTGGTTATCTTGCAATCCCGAGATAATCGTCTCCATGCTCCAAATCCATTTTAAAGCCATTTTTAAGGCATTTCGCGCATACATGAAATGAACACATTTTTCTCCAAAACTATAACAGATGCAAGCTTGTCCTGTTTGGTGGAGATGATATTTAATAAAATAAGTAGAAATCCACTAAAAGTTTTGTTTGGTTATCTTGCAATCCCGAGATAATCGTCTCCATGCTCCAAATCCATTTTAAAGCCATTTTTAAGGCATTTCGCGCATACATGAAATGAACACATTTTTCTCCAAAACTATAACAGATGCAAGCTTGTCCTGTTTGGTGGAGATGATATTTAATAAAATAAGTAGAAATCCACTAAAAGTTTTGTTTGGTTATCTTGCAATCCCGAGATAATCGTCTCCATGCTCCAAATCCATTTTAAAGCCATTTTTAAGGCATTTCGCGCATACATGAAATGAACACATTTTTCTCCAAAACTATAACAGATGCAAGCTTGTCCTGTTTGGTGGAGATGATATTTAATAAAATAAGTAGAAATCCACTAAAAGTTTTGTTTGGTTATCTTGCAATCCCGAGATAATCGTCTCCATGCTCCAAATCCATTTTAAAGCCATTTTTAAGGCATTTCGCGCATACATGAAATGAACACATTTTTCTCCAAAACTATAACAGATGCAAGCTTGTCCTGTTTGGTGGAGATGATATTTAATAAAATAAGTAGAAATCCACTAAAAGTTTTGTTTGGTTATCTTGCAATCCCGAGATAATCGTCTCCATGCTCCAAATCCATTTTAAAGCCATTTTTAAGGCATTTCGCGCATACATGAAATGAACACATTTTTCTCCAAAACTATAACAGATGCAAGCTTGTCCTGTTTGGTGGAGATGATATTTAATAAAATAAGTAGAAATCCACTAAAAGTTTTGTTTGGTTATCTTGCAATCCCGAGATAATCGTCTCCATGCTCCAAATCCATTTTAAAGCCATTTTTAAGGCATTTCGCGCATACATGAAATGAACACATTTTTCTCCAAAACTATAACAGATGCAAGCTTGTCCTGTTTGGTGGAGATGATATTTAATAAAATAAGTAGAAATCCACTAAAAGTTTTGTTTGGTTATCTTGCAATCCCGAGATAATCGTCTCCATGCTCCAAATCCATTTTAAAGCCATTTTTAAGGCATTTCGCGCATACATGAAATGAACACATTTTTCTCCAAAACTATAACAGATGCAAGCTTGTCCTGTTTGGTGGAGATGATATTTAATAAAATAAGTAGAAATCCACTAAAAGTTTTGTTTGGTTATCTTGCAATCCCGAGATAATCGTCTCCATGCTCCAAATCCATTTTAAAGCCATTTTTAAGGCATTTCGCGCATACATGAAATGAACACATTTTTCTCCAAAACTATAACAGATGCAAGCTTGTCCTGTTTGGTGGAGATGATATTTAATAAAATAAGTAGAAATCCACTAAAAGTTTTGTTTGGTTATCTTGCAATCCCGAGATAATCGTCTCCATGCTCCAAATCCATTTTAAAGCCATTTTTAAGGCATTTCGCGCATACACGAAATGAACACATTTTTCTCCAAAACTATAACAGATGCAAGCTTGTCCTGTTTGGTGGAGATGATATTTAATAAAATAAGTAGAAATCCACTAAAAGTTTTGTTTGGTTATCTTGCAATCCCGAGATAATCGTCTCCATGCTCCAAATCCATTTTAAAGCCATTTTTAAGGCATTTCGCGCATACATGAAATGAACACATTTTTCTCCAAAACTATAACAGATGCAAGCTTGTCCTGTTTGGTGGAGATGATATTTAATAAAATAAGTAGAAATCCACTAAAAGTTTTGTTTGGTTATCTTGCAATCCCGAGATAATCGTCTCCATGCTCCAAATCCATTTTAAAGCCATTTTTAAGGCATTTCGCGCATACATGAAATGAACACATTTTTCTCCAAAACTATAACAGATGCAAGCTTGTCCTGTTTGGTGGAGATGATATTTAATAAAATAAGTAGAAATCCACTAAAAGTTTTGTTTGGTTATCTTGCAATCCCGAGATAATCGTCTCCATGCTCCAAATCCATTTTAAAGCCATTTTTAAGGCATTTCGCGCATACATGAAATGAACACATTTTTCTCCAAAACTATAACAGATGCAAGCTTGTCCTGTTTGGTGGAGATGATATTTAATAAAATAAGTAGAAATCCACTAAAAGTTTTGTTTGGTTATCTTGCAATCCCGAGATAATCGTCTCCATGCTCCAAATCCATTTTAAAGCCATTTTTAAGGCATTTCGCGCATACATGAAATGAACACATTTTTCTCCAAAACTATAACAGATGCAAGCTTGTCCTGTTTGGTGGAGATGATATTTAATAAAATAAGTAGAAATCCACTAAAAGTTTTGTTTGGTTATCTTGCAATCCCGAGATAATCGTCTCCATGCTCCAAATCCATTTTAAAGCCATTTTTAAGGCATTTCGCGCATACATGAAATGAACACATTTTTCTCCAAAACTATAACAGATGCAAGCTTGTCCTGTTTGGTGGAGATGATATTTAATAAAATAAGTAGAAATCCACTAAAAGTTTTGTTTGGTTATCTTGCAATCCCGAGATAATCGTCTCCATGCTCCAAATCCATTTTAAAGCCATTTTTAAGGCATTTCGCGCATACATGAAATGAACACATTTTTCTCCAAAACTATAACAGATGCAAGCTTGTCCTGTTTGGTGGAGATGATATTTAATAAAATAAGTAGAAATCCACTAAAAGTTTTGTTTGGTTATCTTGCAATCCCGAGATAATCGTCTCCATGCTCCAAATCCATTTTAAAGCCATTTTTAAGGCATTTCGCGCATACATGAAATGAACACATTTTTCTCCAAAACTATAACAGATGCAAGCTTGTCCTGTTTGGTGGAGATGATATTTAATAAAATAAGTAGAAATCCACTAAAAGTTTTGTTTGGTTATCTTGCAATCCCGAGATAATCGTCTCCATGCTCCAAATCCATTTTAAAGCCATTTTTAAGGCATTTCGCGCATACATGAAATGAACACATTTTTCTCCAAAACTATAACAGATGCAAGCTTGTCCTGTTTGGTGGAGATGATATTTAATAAAATAAGTAGAAATCCACTAAAAGTTTTGTTTGGTTATCTTGCAATCCCGAGATAATCGTCTCCATGCTCCAAATCCATTTTAAAGCCATTTTTAAGGCATTTCGCGCATACATGAAATGAACACATTTTTCTCCAAAACTATAACAGATGCAAGCTTGTCCTGTTTGGTGGAGATGATATTTAATAAAATAAGTAGAAATCCACTAAAAGTTTTGTTTGGTTATCTTGCAATCCCGAGATAATCGTCTCCATGCTCCAAATCCATTTTAAAGCCATTTTTAAGGCATTTCGCGCATACATGAAATGAACACATTTTTCTCCAAAACTATAACAGATGCAAGCTTGTCCTGTTTGGTGGAGATGATATTTAATAAAATAAGTAGAAATCCACTAAAAGTTTTGTTTGGTTATCTTGCAATCCCGAGATAATCGTCTCCATGCTCCAAATCCATTTTAAAGCCATTTTTAAGGCATTTCGCGCATACATGAAATGAACACATTTTTCTCCAAAACTATAACAGATGCAAGCTTGTCCTGTTTGGTGGAGATGATATTTAATAAAATAAGTAGAAATCCACTAAAAGTTTTGTTTGGTTATCTTGCAATCCCGAGATAATCGTCTCCATGCTCCAAATCCATTTTAAAGCCATTTTTAAGGCATTTCGCGCATACATGAAATGAACACATTTTTCTCCAAAACTATAACAGATGCAAGCTTGTCCTGTTTGGTGGAGATGATATTTAATAAAATAAGTAGAAATCCACTAAAAGTTTTGTTTGGTTATCTTGCAATCCCGAGATAATCGTCTCCATGCTCCAAATCCATTTTAAAGCCATTTTTAAGGCATTTCGCGCATACATGAAATGAACACATTTTTCTCCAAAACTATAACAGATGCAAGCTTGTCCTGTTTGGTGGAGATGATATTTAATAAAATAAGTAGAAATCCACTAAAAGTTTTGTTTGGTTATCTTGCAATCCCGAGATAATCGTCTCCATGCTCCAAATCCATTTTAAAGCCATTTTTAAGGCATTTCGCGCATACATGAAATGAACACATTTTTCTCCAAAACTATAACAGATGCAAGCTTGTCCTGTTTGGTGGAGATGATATTTAATAAAATAAGTAGAAATCCACTAAAAGTTTTGTTTGGTTATCTTGCAATCCCGAGATAATCGTCTCCATGCTCCAAATCCATTTTAAAGCCATTTTTAAGGCATTTCGCGCATACATGAAATGAACACATTTTTCTCCAAAACTATAACAGATGCAAGCTTGTCCTGTTTGGTGGAGATGATATTTAATAAAATAAGTAGAAATCCACTAAAAGTTTTGTTTGGTTATCTTGCAATCCCGAGATAATCGTCTCCATGCTCCAAATCCATTTTAAAGCCATTTTTAAGGCATTTCGCGCATACATGAAATGAACACATTTTTCTCCAAAACTATAACAGATGCAAGCTTGTCCTGTTTGGTGGAGATGATATTTAATAAAATAAGTAGAAATCCACTAAAAGTTTTGTTTGGTTATCTTGCAATCCCGAGATAATCGTCTCCATGCTCCAAATCCATTTTAAAGCCATTTTTAAGGCATTTCGCGCATACATGAAATGAACACATTTTTCTCCAAAACTATAACAGATGCAAGCTTGTCCTGTTTGGTGGAGATGATATTTAATAAAATAAGTAGAAATCCACTAAAAGTTTTGTTTGGTTATCTTGCAATCCCGAGATAATCGTCTCCATGCTCCAAATCCATTTTAAAGCCATTTTTAAGGCATTTCGCGCATACATGAAATGAACACATTTTTCTCCAAAACTATAACAGATGCAAGCTTGTCCTGTTTGGTGGAGATGATATTTAATAAAATAAGTAGAAATCCACTAAAAGTTTTGTTTGGTTATCTTGCAATCCCGAGATAATCGTCTCCATGCTCCAAATCCATTTTAAAGCCATTTTTAAGGCATTTCGCGCATACATGAAATGAACACATTTTTCTCCAAAACTATAACAGATGCAAGCTTGTCCTGTTTGGTGGAGATGATATTTAATAAAATAAGTAGAAATCCACTAAAAGTTTTGTTTGGTTATCTTGCAATCCCGAGATAATCGTCTCCATGCTCCAAATCCATTTTAAAGCCATTTTTAAGGCATTTCGCGCATACATGAAATGAACACATTTTTCTCCAAAACTATAACAGATGCAAGCTTGTCCTGTTTGGTGGAGATGATATTTAATAAAATAAGTAGAAATCCACTAAAAGTTTTGTTTGGTTATCTTGCAATCCCGAGATAATCGTCTCCATGCTCCAAATCCATTTTAAAGCCATTTTTAAGGCATTTCGCGCATACATGAAATGAACACATTTTTCTCCAAAACTATAACAGATGCAAGCTTGTCCTGTTTGGTGGAGATGATATTTAATAAAATAAGTAGAAATCCACTAAAAGTTTTGTTTGGTTATCTTGCAATCCCGAGATAATCGTCTCCATGCTCCAAATCCATTTTAAAGCCATTTTTAAGGCATTTCGCGCATACATGAAATGAACACATTTTTCTCCAAAACTATAACAGATGCAAGCTTGTCCTGTTTGGTGGAGATGATATTTAATAAAATAAGTAGAAATCCACTAAAAGTTTTGTTTGGTTATCTTGCAATCCCGAGATAATCGTCTCCATGCTCCAAATCCATTTTAAAGCCATTTTTAAGGCATTTCGCGCATACATGAAATGAACACATTTTTCTCCAAAACTATAACAGATGCAAGCTTGTCCTGTTTGGTGGAGATGATATTTAATAAAATAAGTAGAAATCCACTAAAAGTTTTGTTTGGTTATCTTGCAATCCCGAGATAATCGTCTCCATGCTCCAAATCCATTTTAAAGCCATTTTTAAGGCATTTCGCGCATACATGAAATGAACACATTTTTCTCCAAAACTATAACAGATGCAAGCTTGTCCTGTTTGGTGGAGATGATATTTAATAAAATAAGTAGAAATCCACTAAAAGTTTTGTTTGGTTATCTTGCAATCCCGAGATAATCGTCTCCATGCTCCAAATCCATTTTAAAGCCATTTTTAAGGCATTTCGCGCATACATGAAATGAACACATTTTTCTCCAAAACTATAACAGATGCAAGCTTGTCCTGTTTGGTGGAGATGATATTTAATAAAATAAGTAGAAATCCACTAAAAGTTTTGTTTGGTTATCTTGCAATCCCGAGATAATCGTCTCCATGCTCCAAATCCATTTTAAAGCCATTTTTAAGGCATTTCGCGCATACATGAAATGAACACATTTTTCTCCAAAACTATAACAGATGCAAGCTTGTCCTGTTTGGTGGAGATGATATTTAATAAAATAAGTAGAAATCCACTAAAAGTTTTGTTTGGTTATCTTGCAATCCCGAGATAATCGTCTCCATGCTCCAAATCCATTTTAAAGCCATTTTTAAGGCATTTCGCGCATACATGAAATGAACACATTTTTCTCCAAAACTATAACAGATGCAAGCTTGTCCTGTTTGGTGGAGATGATATTTAATAAAATAAGTAGAAATCCACTAAAAGTTTTGTTTGGTTATCTTGCAATCCCGAGATAATCGTCTCCATGCTCCAAATCCATTTTAAAGCCATTTTTAAGGCATTTCGCGCATACATGAAATGAACACATTTTTCTCCAAAACTATAACAGATGCAAGCTTGTCCTGTTTGGTGGAGATGATATTTAATAAAATAAGTAGAAATCCACTAAAAGTTTTGTTTGGTTATCTTGCAATCCCGAGATAATCGTCTCCATGCTCCAAATCCATTTTAAAGCCATTTTTAAGGCATTTCGCGCATACATGAAATGAACACATTTTTCTCCAAAACTATAACAGATGCAAGCTTGTCCTGTTTGGTGGAGATGATATTTAATAAAATAAGTAGAAATCCACTAAAAGTTTTGTTTGGTTATCTTGCAATCCCGAGATAATCGTCTCCATGCTCCAAATCCATTTTAAAGCCATTTTTAAGGCATTTCGCGCATACATGAAATGAACACATTTTTCTCCAAAACTATAACAGATGCAAGCTTGTCCTGTTTGGTGGAGATGATATTTAATAAAATAAGTAGAAATCCACTAAAAGTTTTGTTTGGTTATCTTGCAATCCCGAGATAATCGTCTCCATGCTCCAAATCCATTTTAAAGCCATTTTTAAGGCATTTCGCGCATACATGAAATGAACACATTTTTCTCCAAAACTATAACAGATGCAAGCTTGTCCTGTTTGGTGGAGATGATATTTAATAAAATAAGTAGAAATCCACTAAAAGTTTTGTTTGGTTATCTTGCAATCCCGAGATAATCGTCTCCATGCTCCAAATCCATTTTAAAGCCATTTTTAAGGCATTTCGCGCATACATGAAATGAACACATTTTTCTCCAAAACTATAACAGATGCAAGCTTGTCCTGTTTGGTGGAGATGATATTTAATAAAATAAGTAGAAATCCACTAAAAGTTTTGTTTGGTTATCTTGCAATCCCGAGATAATCGTCTCCATGCTCCAAATCCATTTTAAAGCCATTTTTAAGGCATTTCGCGCATACATGAAATGAACACATTTTTCTCCAAAACTATAACAGATGCAAGCTTGTCCTGTTTGGTGGAGATGATATTTAATAAAATAAGTAGAAATCCACTAAAAGTTTTGTTTGGTTATCTTGCAATCCCGAGATAATCGTCTCCATGCTCCAAATCCATTTTAAAGCCATTTTTAAGGCATTTCGCGCATACATGAAATGAACACATTTTTCTCCAAAACTATAACAGATGCAAGCTTGTCCTGTTTGGTGGAGATGATATTTAATAAAATAAGTAGAAATCCACTAAAAGTTTTGTTTGGTTATCTTGCAATCCCGAGATAATCGTCTCCATGCTCCAAATCCATTTTAAAGCCATTTTTAAGGCATTTCGCGCATACATGAAATGAACACATTTTTCTCCAAAACTATAACAGATGCAAGCTTGTCCTGTTTGGTGGAGATGATATTTAATAAAATAAGTAGAAATCCACTAAAAGTTTTGTTTGGTTATCTTGCAATCCCGAGATAATCGTCTCCATGCTCCAAATCCATTTTAAAGCCATTTTTAAGGCATTTCGCGCATACATGAAATGAACACATTTTTCTCCAAAACTATAACAGATGCAAGCTTGTCCTGTTTGGTGGAGATGATATTTAATAAAATAAGTAGAAATCCACTAAAAGTTTTGTTTGGTTATCTTGCAATCCCGAGATAATCGTCTCCATGCTCCAAATCCATTTTAAAGCCATTTTTAAGGCATTTCGCGCATACATGAAATGAACACATTTTTCTCCAAAACTATAACAGATGCAAGCTTGTCCTGTTTGGTGGAGATGATATTTAATAAAATAAGTAGAAATCCACTAAAAGTTTTGTTTGGTTATCTTGCAATCCCGAGATAATCGTCTCCATGCTCCAAATCCATTTTAAAGCCATTTTTAAGGCATTTCGCGCATACATGAAATGAACACATTTTTCTCCAAAACTATAACAGATGCAAGCTTGTCCTGTTTGGTGGAGATGATATTTAATAAAATAAGTAGAAATCCACTAAAAGTTTTGTTTGGTTATCTTGCAATCCCGAGATAATCGTCTCCATGCTCCAAATCCATTTTAAAGCCATTTTTAAGGCATTTCGCGCATACATGAAATGAACACATTTTTCTCCAAAACTATAACAGATGCAAGCTTGTCCTGTTTGGTGGAGATGATATTTAATAAAATAAGTAGAAATCCACTAAAAGTTTTGTTTGGTTATCTTGCAATCCCGAGATAATCGTCTCCATGCTCCAAATCCATTTTAAAGCCATTTTTAAGGCATTTCGCGCATACATGAAATGAACACATTTTTCTCCAAAACTATAACAGATGCAAGCTTGTCCTGTTTGGTGGAGATGATATTTAATAAAATAAGTAGAAATCCACTAAAAGTTTTGTTTGGTTATCTTGCAATCCCGAGATAATCGTCTCCATGCTCCAAATCCATTTTAAAGCCATTTTTAAGGCATTTCGCGCATACATGAAATGAACACATTTTTCTCCAAAACTATAACAGATGCAAGCTTGTCCTGTTTGGTGGAGATGATATTTAATAAAATAAGTAGAAATCCACTAAAAGTTTTGTTTGGTTATCTTGCAATCCCGAGATAATCGTCTCCATGCTCCAAATCCATTTTAAAGCCATTTTTAAGGCATTTCGCGCATACATGAAATGAACACATTTTTCTCCAAAACTATAACAGATGCAAGCTTGTCCTGTTTGGTGGAGATGATATTTAATAAAATAAGTAGAAATCCACTAAAAGTTTTGTTTGGTTATCTTGCAATCCCGAGATAATCGTCTCCATGCTCCAAATCCATTTTAAAGCCATTTTTAAGGCATTTCGCGCATACATGAAATGAACACATTTTTCTCCAAAACTATAACAGATGCAAGCTTGTCCTGTTTGGTGGAGATGATATTTAATAAAATAAGTAGAAATCCACTAAAAGTTTTGTTTGGTTATCTTGCAATCCCGAGATAATCGTCTCCATGCTCCAAATCCATTTTAAAGCCATTTTTAAGGCATTTCGCGCATACATGAAATGAACACATTTTTCTCCAAAACTATAACAGATGCAAGCTTGTCCTGTTTGGTGGAGATGATATTTAATAAAATAAGTAGAAATCCACTAAAAGTTTTGTTTGGTTATCTTGCAATCCCGAGATAATCGTCTCCATGCTCCAAATCCATTTTAAAGCCATTTTTAAGGCATTTCGCGCATACATGAAATGAACACATTTTTCTCCAAAACTATAACAGATGCAAGCTTGTCCTGTTTGGTGGAGATGATATTTAATAAAATAAGTAGAAATCCACTAAAAGTTTTGTTTGGTTATCTTGCAATCCCGAGATAATCGTCTCCATGCTCCAAATCCATTTTAAAGCCATTTTTAAGGCATTTCGCGCATACATGAAATGAACACATTTTTCTCCAAAACTATAACAGATGCAAGCTTGTCCTGTTTGGTGGAGATGATATTTAATAAAATAAGTAGAAATCCACTAAAAGTTTTGTTTGGTTATCTTGCAATCCCGAGATAATCGTCTCCATGCTCCAAATCCATTTTAAAGCCATTTTTAAGGCATTTCGCGCATACATGAAATGAACACATTTTTCTCCAAAACTATAACAGATGCAAGCTTGTCCTGTTTGGTGGAGATGATATTTAATAAAATAAGTAGAAATCCACTAAAAGTTTTGTTTGGTTATCTTGCAATCCCGAGATAATCGTCTCCATGCTCCAAATCCATTTTAAAGCCATTTTTAAGGCATTTCGCGCATACATGAAATGAACACATTTTTCTCCAAAACTATAACAGATGCAAGCTTGTCCTGTTTGGTGGAGATGATATTTAATAAAATAAGTAGAAATCCACTAAAAGTTTTGTTTGGTTATCTTGCAATCCCGAGATAATCGTCTCCATGCTCCAAATCCATTTTAAAGCCATTTTTAAGGCATTTCGCGCATACATGAAATGAACACATTTTTCTCCAAAACTATAACAGATGCAAGCTTGTCCTGTTTGGTGGAGATGATATTTAATAAAATAAGTAGAAATCCACTAAAAGTTTTGTTTGGTTATCTTGCAATCCCGAGATAATCGTCTCCATGCTCCAAATCCATTTTAAAGCCATTTTTAAGGCATTTCGCGCATACATGAAATGAACACATTTTTCTCCAAAACTATAACAGATGCAAGCTTGTCCTGTTTGGTGGAGATGATATTTAATAAAATAAGTAGAAATCCACTAAAAGTTTTGTTTGGTTATCTTGCAATCCCGAGATAATCGTCTCCATGCTCCAAATCCATTTTAAAGCCATTTTTAAGGCATTTCGCGCATACATGAAATGAACACATTTTTCTCCAAAACTATAACAGATGCAAGCTTGTCCTGTTTGGTGGAGATGATATTTAATAAAATAAGTAGAAATCCACTAAAAGTTTTGTTTGGTTATCTTGCAATCCCGAGATAATCGTCTCCATGCTCCAAATCCATTTTAAAGCCATTTTTAAGGCATTTCGCGCATACATGAAATGAACACATTTTTCTCCAAAACTATAACAGATGCAAGCTTGTCCTGTTTGGTGGAGATGATATTTAATAAAATAAGTAGAAATCCACTAAAAGTTTTGTTTGGTTATCTTGCAATCCCGAGATAATCGTCTCCATGCTCCAAATCCATTTTAAAGCCATTTTTAAGGCATTTCGCGCATACATGAAATGAACACATTTTTCTCCAAAACTATAACAGATGCAAGCTTGTCCTGTTTGGTGGAGATGATATTTAATAAAATAAGTAGAAATCCACTAAAAGTTTTGTTTGGTTATCTTGCAATCCCGAGATAATCGTCTCCATGCTCCAAATCCATTTTAAAGCCATTTTTAAGGCATTTCGCGCATACATGAAATGAACACATTTTTCTCCAAAACTATAACAGATGCAAGCTTGTCCTGTTTGGTGGAGATGATATTTAATAAAATAAGTAGAAATCCACTAAAAGTTTTGTTTGGTTATCTTGCAATCCCGAGATAATCGTCTCCATGCTCCAAATCCATTTTAAAGCCATTTTTAAGGCATTTCGCGCATACATGAAATGAACACATTTTTCTCCAAAACTATAACAGATGCAAGCTTGTCCTGTTTGGTGGAGATGATATTTAATAAAATAAGTAGAAATCCACTAAAAGTTTTGTTTGGTTATCTTGCAATCCCGAGATAATCGTCTCCATGCTCCAAATCCATTTTAAAGCCATTTTTAAGGCATTTCGCGCATACATGAAATGAACACATTTTTCTCCAAAACTATAACAGATGCAAGCTTGTCCTGTTTGGTGGAGATGATATTTAATAAAATAAGTAGAAATCCACTAAAAGTTTTGTTTGGTTATCTTGCAATCCCGAGATAATCGTCTCCATGCTCCAAATCCATTTTAAAGCCATTTTTAAGGCATTTCGCGCATACATGAAATGAACACATTTTTCTCCAAAACTATAACAGATGCAAGCTTGTCCTGTTTGGTGGAGATGATATTTAATAAAATAAGTAGAAATCCACTAAAAGTTTTGTTTGGTTATCTTGCAATCCCGAGATAATCGTCTCCATGCTCCAAATCCATTTTAAAGCCATTTTTAAGGCATTTCGCGCATACATGAAATGAACACATTTTTCTCCAAAACTATAACAGATGCAAGCTTGTCCTGTTTGGTGGAGATGATATTTAATAAAATAAGTAGAAATCCACTAAAAGTTTTGTTTGGTTATCTTGCAATCCCGAGATAATCGTCTCCATGCTCCAAATCCATTTTAAAGCCATTTTTAAGGCATTTCGCGCATACATGAAATGAACACATTTTTCTCCAAAACTATAACAGATGCAAGCTTGTCCTGTTTGGTGGAGATGATATTTAATAAAATAAGTAGAAATCCACTAAAAGTTTTGTTTGGTTATCTTGCAATCCCGAGATAATCGTCTCCATGCTCCAAATCCATTTTAAAGCCATTTTTAAGGCATTTCGCGCATACATGAAATGAACACATTTTTCTCCAAAACTATAACAGATGCAAGCTTGTCCTGTTTGGTGGAGATGATATTTAATAAAATAAGTAGAAATCCACTAAAAGTTTTGTTTGGTTATCTTGCAATCCCGAGATAATCGTCTCCATGCTCCAAATCCATTTTAAAGCCATTTTTAAGGCATTTCGCGCATACATGAAATGAACACATTTTTCTCCAAAACTATAACAGATGCAAGCTTGTCCTGTTTGGTGGAGATGATATTTAATAAAATAAGTAGAAATCCACTAAAAGTTTTGTTTGGTTATCTTGCAATCCCGAGATAATCGTCTCCATGCTCCAAATCCATTTTAAAGCCATTTTTAAGGCATTTCGCGCATACATGAAATGAACACATTTTTCTCCAAAACTATAACAGATGCAAGCTTGTCCTGTTTGGTGGAGATGATATTTAATAAAATAAGTAGAAATCCACTAAAAGTTTTGTTTGGTTATCTTGCAATCCCGAGATAATCGTCTCCATGCTCCAAATCCATTTTAAAGCCATTTTTAAGGCATTTCGCGCATACATGAAATGAACACATTTTTCTCCAAAACTATAACAGATGCAAGCTTGTCCTGTTTGGTGGAGATGATATTTAATAAAATAAGTAGAAATCCACTAAAAGTTTTGTTTGGTTATCTTGCAATCCCGAGATAATCGTCTCCATGCTCCAAATCCATTTTAAAGCCATTTTTAAGGCATTTCGCGCATACATGAAATGAACACATTTTTCTCCAAAACTATAACAGATGCAAGCTTGTCCTGTTTGGTGGAGATGATATTTAATAAAATAAGTAGAAATCCACTAAAAGTTTTGTTTGGTTATCTTGCAATCCCGAGATAATCGTCTCCATGCTCCAAATCCATTTTAAAGCCATTTTTAAGGCATTTCGCGCATACATGAAATGAACACATTTTTCTCCAAAACTATAACAGATGCAAGCTTGTCCTGTTTGGTGGAGATGATATTTAATAAAATAAGTAGAAATCCACTAAAAGTTTTGTTTGGTTATCTTGCAATCCCGAGATAATCGTCTCCATGCTCCAAATCCATTTTAAAGCCATTTTTAAGGCATTTCGCGCATACATGAAATGAACACATTTTTCTCCAAAACTATAACAGATGCAAGCTTGTCCTGTTTGGTGGAGATGATATTTAATAAAATAAGTAGAAATCCACTAAAAGTTTTGTTTGGTTATCTTGCAATCCCGAGATAATCGTCTCCATGCTCCAAATCCATTTTAAAGCCATTTTTAAGGCATTTCGCGCATACATGAAATGAACACATTTTTCTCCAAAACTATAACAGATGCAAGCTTGTCCTGTTTGGTGGAGATGATATTTAATAAAATAAGTAGAAATCCACTAAAAGTTTTGTTTGGTTATCTTGCAATCCCGAGATAATCGTCTCCATGCTCCAAATCCATTTTAAAGCCATTTTTAAGGCATTTCGCGCATACATGAAATGAACACATTTTTCTCCAAAACTATAACAGATGCAAGCTTGTCCTGTTTGGTGGAGATGATATTTAATAAAATAAGTAGAAATCCACTAAAAGTTTTGTTTGGTTATCTTGCAATCCCGAGATAATCGTCTCCATGCTCCAAATCCATTTTAAAGCCATTTTTAAGGCATTTCGCGCATACATGAAATGAACACATTTTTCTCCAAAACTATAACAGATGCAAGCTTGTCCTGTTTGGTGGAGATGATATTTAATAAAATAAGTAGAAATCCACTAAAAGTTTTGTTTGGTTATCTTGCAATCCCGAGATAATCGTCTCCATGCTCCAAATCCATTTTAAAGCCATTTTTAAGGCATTTCGCGCATACATGAAATGAACACATTTTTCTCCAAAACTATAACAGATGCAAGCTTGTCCTGTTTGGTGGAGATGATATTTAATAAAATAAGTAGAAATCCACTAAAAGTTTTGTTTGGTTATCTTGCAATCCCGAGATAATCGTCTCCATGCTCCAAATCCATTTTAAAGCCATTTTTAAGGCATTTCGCGCATACATGAAATGAACACATTTTTCTCCAAAACTATAACAGATGCAAGCTTGTCCTGTTTGGTGGAGATGATATTTAATAAAATAAGTAGAAATCCACTAAAAGTTTTGTTTGGTTATCTTGCAATCCCGAGATAATCGTCTCCATGCTCCAAATCCATTTTAAAGCCATTTTTAAGGCATTTCGCGCATACATGAAATGAACACATTTTTCTCCAAAACTATAACAGATGCAAGCTTGTCCTGTTTGGTGGAGATGATATTTAATAAAATAAGTAGAAATCCACTAAAAGTTTTGTTTGGTTATCTTGCAATCCCGAGATAATCGTCTCCATGCTCCAAATCCATTTTAAAGCCATTTTTAAGGCATTTCGCGCATACATGAAATGAACACATTTTTCTCCAAAACTATAACAGATGCAAGCTTGTCCTGTTTGGTGGAGATGATATTTAATAAAATAAGTAGAAATCCACTAAAAGTTTTGTTTGGTTATCTTGCAATCCCGAGATAATCGTCTCCATGCTCCAAATCCATTTTAAAGCCATTTTTAAGGCATTTCGCGCATACATGAAATGAACACATTTTTCTCCAAAACTATAACAGATGCAAGCTTGTCCTGTTTGGTGGAGATGATATTTAATAAAATAAGTAGAAATCCACTAAAAGTTTTGTTTGGTTATCTTGCAATCCCGAGATAATCGTCTCCATGCTCCAAATCCATTTTAAAGCCATTTTTAAGGCATTTCGCGCATACATGAAATGAACACATTTTTCTCCAAAACTATAACAGATGCAAGCTTGTCCTGTTTGGTGGAGATGATATTTAATAAAATAAGTAGAAATCCACTAAAAGTTTTGTTTGGTTATCTTGCAATCCCGAGATAATCGTCTCCATGCTCCAAATCCATTTTAAAGCCATTTTTAAGGCATTTCGCGCATACATGAAATGAACACATTTTTCTCCAAAACTATAACAGATGCAAGCTTGTCCTGTTTGGTGGAGATGATATTTAATAAAATAAGTAGAAATCCACTAAAAGTTTTGTTTGGTTATCTTGCAATCCCGAGATAATCGTCTCCATGCTCCAAATCCATTTTAAAGCCATTTTTAAGGCATTTCGCGCATACATGAAATGAACACATTTTTCTCCAAAACTATAACAGATGCAAGCTTGTCCTGTTTGGTGGAGATGATATTTAATAAAATAAGTAGAAATCCACTAAAAGTTTTGTTTGGTTATCTTGCAATCCCGAGATAATCGTCTCCATGCTCCAAATCCATTTTAAAGCCATTTTTAAGGCATTTCGCGCATACATGAAATGAACACATTTTTCTCCAAAACTATAACAGATGCAAGCTTGTCCTGTTTGGTGGAGATGATATTTAATAAAATAAGTAGAAATCCACTAAAAGTTTTGTTTGGTTATCTTGCAATCCCGAGATAATCGTCTCCATGCTCCAAATCCATTTTAAAGCCATTTTTAAGGCATTTCGCGCATACATGAAATGAACACATTTTTCTCCAAAACTATAACAGATGCAAGCTTGTCCTGTTTGGTGGAGATGATATTTAATAAAATAAGTAGAAATCCACTAAAAGTTTTGTTTGGTTATCTTGCAATCCCGAGATAATCGTCTCCATGCTCCAAATCCATTTTAAAGCCATTTTTAAGGCATTTCGCGCATACATGAAATGAACACATTTTTCTCCAAAACTATAACAGATGCAAGCTTGTCCTGTTTGGTGGAGATGATATTTAATAAAATAAGTAGAAATCCACTAAAAGTTTTGTTTGGTTATCTTGCAATCCCGAGATAATCGTCTCCATGCTCCAAATCCATTTTAAAGCCATTTTTAAGGCATTTCGCGCATACATGAAATGAACACATTTTTCTCCAAAACTATAACAGATGCAAGCTTGTCCTGTTTGGTGGAGATGATATTTAATAAAATAAGTAGAAATCCACTAAAAGTTTTGTTTGGTTATCTTGCAATCCCGAGATAATCGTCTCCATGCTCCAAATCCATTTTAAAGCCATTTTTAAGGCATTTCGCGCATACATGAAATGAACACATTTTTCTCCAAAACTATAACAGATGCAAGCTTGTCCTGTTTGGTGGAGATGATATTTAATAAAATAAGTAGAAATCCACTAAAAGTTTTGTTTGGTTATCTTGCAATCCCGAGATAATCGTCTCCATGCTCCAAATCCATTTTAAAGCCATTTTTAAGGCATTTCGCGCATACATGAAATGAACACATTTTTCTCCAAAACTATAACAGATGCAAGCTTGTCCTGTTTGGTGGAGATGATATTTAATAAAATAAGTAGAAATCCACTAAAAGTTTTGTTTGGTTATCTTGCAATCCCGAGATAATCGTCTCCATGCTCCAAATCCATTTTAAAGCCATTTTTAAGGCATTTCGCGCATACATGAAATGAACACATTTTTCTCCAAAACTATAACAGATGCAAGCTTGTCCTGTTTGGTGGAGATGATATTTAATAAAATAAGTAGAAATCCACTAAAAGTTTTGTTTGGTTATCTTGCAATCCCGAGATAATCGTCTCCATGCTCCAAATCCATTTTAAAGCCATTTTTAAGGCATTTCGCGCATACATGAAATGAACACATTTTTCTCCAAAACTATAACAGATGCAAGCTTGTCCTGTTTGGTGGAGATGATATTTAATAAAATAAGTAGAAATCCACTAAAAGTTTTGTTTGGTTATCTTGCAATCCCGAGATAATCGTCTCCATGCTCCAAATCCATTTTAAAGCCATTTTTAAGGCATTTCGCGCATACATGAAATGAACACATTTTTCTCCAAAACTATAACAGATGCAAGCTTGTCCTGTTTGGTGGAGATGATATTTAATAAAATAAGTAGAAATCCACTAAAAGTTTTGTTTGGTTATCTTGCAATCCCGAGATAATCGTCTCCATGCTCCAAATCCATTTTAAAGCCATTTTTAAGGCATTTCGCGCATACATGAAATGAACACATTTTTCTCCAAAACTATAACAGATGCAAGCTTGTCCTGTTTGGTGGAGATGATATTTAATAAAATAAGTAGAAATCCACTAAAAGTTTTGTTTGGTTATCTTGCAATCCCGAGATAATCGTCTCCATGCTCCAAATCCATTTTAAAGCCATTTTTAAGGCATTTCGCGCATACATGAAATGAACACATTTTTCTCCAAAACTATAACAGATGCAAGCTTGTCCTGTTTGGTGGAGATGATATTTAATAAAATAAGTAGAAATCCACTAAAAGTTTTGTTTGGTTATCTTGCAATCCCGAGATAATCGTCTCCATGCTCCAAATCCATTTTAAAGCCATTTTTAAGGCATTTCGCGCATACATGAAATGAACACATTTTTCTCCAAAACTATAACAGATGCAAGCTTGTCCTGTTTGGTGGAGATGATATTTAATAAAATAAGTAGAAATCCACTAAAAGTTTTGTTTGGTTATCTTGCAATCCCGAGATAATCGTCTCCATGCTCCAAATCCATTTTAAAGCCATTTTTAAGGCATTTCGCGCATACATGAAATGAACACATTTTTCTCCAAAACTATAACAGATGCAAGCTTGTCCTGTTTGGTGGAGATGATATTTAATAAAATAAGTAGAAATCCACTAAAAGTTTTGTTTGGTTATCTTGCAATCCCGAGATAATCGTCTCCATGCTCCAAATCCATTTTAAAGCCATTTTTAAGGCATTTCGCGCATACATGAAATGAACACATTTTTCTCCAAAACTATAACAGATGCAAGCTTGTCCTGTTTGGTGGAGATGATATTTAATAAAATAAGTAGAAATCCACTAAAAGTTTTGTTTGGTTATCTTGCAATCCCGAGATAATCGTCTCCATGCTCCAAATCCATTTTAAAGCCATTTTTAAGGCATTTCGCGCATACATGAAATGAACACATTTTTCTCCAAAACTATAACAGATGCAAGCTTGTCCTGTTTGGTGGAGATGATATTTAATAAAATAAGTAGAAATCCACTAAAAGTTTTGTTTGGTTATCTTGCAATCCCGAGATAATCGTCTCCATGCTCCAAATCCATTTTAAAGCCATTTTTAAGGCATTTCGCGCATACATGAAATGAACACATTTTTCTCCAAAACTATAACAGATGCAAGCTTGTCCTGTTTGGTGGAGATGATATTTAATAAAATAAGTAGAAATCCACTAAAAGTTTTGTTTGGTTATCTTGCAATCCCGAGATAATCGTCTCCATGCTCCAAATCCATTTTAAAGCCATTTTTAAGGCATTTCGCGCATACATGAAATGAACACATTTTTCTCCAAAACTATAACAGATGCAAGCTTGTCCTGTTTGGTGGAGATGATATTTAATAAAATAAGTAGAAATCCACTAAAAGTTTTGTTTGGTTATCTTGCAATCCCGAGATAATCGTCTCCATGCTCCAAATCCATTTTAAAGCCATTTTTAAGGCATTTCGCGCATACATGAAATGAACACATTTTTCTCCAAAACTATAACAGATGCAAGCTTGTCCTGTTTGGTGGAGATGATATTTAATAAAATAAGTAGAAATCCACTAAAAGTTTTGTTTGGTTATCTTGCAATCCCGAGATAATCGTCTCCATGCTCCAAATCCATTTTAAAGCCATTTTTAAGGCATTTCGCGCATACATGAAATGAACACATTTTTCTCCAAAACTATAACAGATGCAAGCTTGTCCTGTTTGGTGGAGATGATATTTAATAAAATAAGTAGAAATCCACTAAAAGTTTTGTTTGGTTATCTTGCAATCCCGAGATAATCGTCTCCATGCTCCAAATCCATTTTAAAGCCATTTTTAAGGCATTTCGCGCATACATGAAATGAACACATTTTTCTCCAAAACTATAACAGATGCAAGCTTGTCCTGTTTGGTGGAGATGATATTTAATAAAATAAGTAGAAATCCACTAAAAGTTTTGTTTGGTTATCTTGCAATCCCGAGATAATCGTCTCCATGCTCCAAATCCATTTTAAAGCCATTTTTAAGGCATTTCGCGCATACATGAAATGAACACATTTTTCTCCAAAACTATAACAGATGCAAGCTTGTCCTGTTTGGTGGAGATGATATTTAATAAAATAAGTAGAAATCCACTAAAAGTTTTGTTTGGTTATCTTGCAATCCCGAGATAATCGTCTCCATGCTCCAAATCCATTTTAAAGCCATTTTTAAGGCATTTCGCGCATACATGAAATGAACACATTTTTCTCCAAAACTATAACAGATGCAAGCTTGTCCTGTTTGGTGGAGATGATATTTAATAAAATAAGTAGAAATCCACTAAAAGTTTTGTTTGGTTATCTTGCAATCCCGAGATAATCGTCTCCATGCTCCAAATCCATTTTAAAGCCATTTTTAAGGCATTTCGCGATACATGAAATGAACACATTTTTCTCCAAAACTATAACAGATGCAAGCTTGTCCTGTTTGGTGGAGATGATATTTAATAAAATAAGTAGAAATCCACTAAAAGTTTTGTTTGCGTTATATTGCAATCCCGAGATAATCGTCTCCATGCTCCAAATCCATTTTAAAGCCATTTTTAAGGCATTTCGCGCATACATGAAATGAACACATTTTTCTCCAAAACTATAACAGATGCAAGCTTGTCCTGTTTGGTGGAGATGATATTTAATAAAATAAGTAGAAATCCACTAAAAGTTTTGTTTGGTTATCTTGCAATCCCGAGATAATCGTCTCCATGCTCCAAATCCATTTTAAAGCCATTTTTAAGGCATTTCGCGCATACATGAAATGAACACATTTTTCTCCAAAACTATAACAGATGCAAGCTTGTCCTGTTTGGTGGAGATGATATTTAATAAAATAAGTAGAAATCCACTAAAAGTTTTGTTTGGTTATCTTGCAATCCCGAGATAATCGTCTCCATGCTCCAAATCCATTTTAAAGCCATTTTTAAGGCATTTCGCGCATACATGAAATGAACACATTTTTCTCCAAAACTATAACAGATGCAAGCTTGTCCTGTTTGGTGGAGATGATATTTAATAAAATAAGTAGAAATCCACTAAAAGTTTTGTTTGGTTATCTTGCAATCCCGAGATAATCGTCTCCATGCTCCAAATCCATTTTAAAGCCATTTTTAAGGCATTTCGCGCATACATGAAATGAACACATTTTTCTCCAAAACTATAACAGATGCAAGCTTGTCCTGTTTGGTGGAGATGATATTTAATAAAATAAGTAGAAATCCACTAAAAGTTTTGTTTGGTTATCTTGCAATCCCGAGATAATCGTCTCCATGCTCCAAATCCATTTTAAAGCCATTTTTAAGGCATTTCGCGCATACATGAAATGAACACATTTTTCTCCAAAACTATAACAGATGCAAGCTTGTCCTGTTTGGTGGAGATGATATTTAATAAAATAAGTAGAAATCCACTAAAAGTTTTGTTTGGTTATCTTGCAATCCCGAGATAATCGTCTCCATGCTCCAAATCCATTTTAAAGCCATTTTTAAGGCATTTCGCGCATACATGAAATGAACACATTTTTCTCCAAAACTATAACAGATGCAAGCTTGTCCTGTTTGGTGGAGATGATATTTAATAAAATAAGTAGAAATCCACTAAAAGTTTTGTTTGGTTATCTTGCAATCCCGAGATAATCGTCTCCATGCTCCAAATCCATTTTAAAGCCATTTTTAAGGCATTTCGCGCATACATGAAATGAACACATTTTTCTCCAAAACTATAACAGATGCAAGCTTGTCCTGTTTGGTGGAGATGATATTTAATAAAATAAGTAGAAATCCACTAAAAGTTTTGTTTGGTTATCTTGCAATCCCGAGATAATCGTCTCCATGCTCCAAATCCATTTTAAAGCCATTTTTAAGGCATTTCGCGCATACATGAAATGAACACATTTTTCTCCAAAACTATAACAGATGCAAGCTTGTCCTGTTTGGTGGAGATGATATTTAATAAAATAAGTAGAAATCCACTAAAAGTTTTGTTTGGTTATCTTGCAATCCCGAGATAATCGTCTCCATGCTCCAAATCCATTTTAAAGCCATTTTTAAGGCATTTCGCGCATACATGAAATGAACACATTTTTCTCCAAAACTATAACAGATGCAAGCTTGTCCTGTTTGGTGGAGATGATATTTAATAAAATAAGTAGAAATCCACTAAAAGTTTTGTTTGGTTATCTTGCAATCCCGAGATAATCGTCTCCATGCTCCAAATCCATTTTAAAGCCATTTTTAAGGCATTTCGCGCATACATGAAATGAACACATTTTTCTCCAAAACTATAACAGATGCAAGCTTGTCCTGTTTGGTGGAGATGATATTTAATAAAATAAGTAGAAATCCACTAAAAGTTTTGTTTGGTTATCTTGCAATCCCGAGATAATCGTCTCCATGCTCCAAATCCATTTTAAAGCCATTTTTAAGGCATTTCGCGCATACATGAAATGAACACATTTTTCTCCAAAACTATAACAGATGCAAGCTTGTCCTGTTTGGTGGAGATGATATTTAATAAAATAAGTAGAAATCCACTAAAAGTTTTGTTTGGTTATCTTGCAATCCCGAGATAATCGTCTCCATGCTCCAAATCCATTTTAAAGCCATTTTTAAGGCATTTCGCGCATACATGAAATGAACACATTTTTCTCCAAAACTATAACAGATGCAAGCTTGTCCTGTTTGGTGGAGATGATATTTAATAAAATAAGTAGAAATCCACTAAAAGTTTTGTTTGGTTATCTTGCAATCCCGAGATAATCGTCTCCATGCTCCAAATCCATTTTAAAGCCATTTTTAAGGCATTTCGCGCATACATGAAATGAACACATTTTTCTCCAAAACTATAACAGATGCAAGCTTGTCCTGTTTGGTGGAGATGATATTTAATAAAATAAGTAGAAATCCACTAAAAGTTTTGTTTGGTTATCTTGCAATCCCGAGATAATCGTCTCCATGCTCCAAATCCATTTTAAAGCCATTTTTAAGGCATTTCGCGCATACATGAAATGAACACATTTTTCTCCAAAACTATAACAGATGCAAGCTTGTCCTGTTTGGTGGAGATGATATTTAATAAAATAAGTAGAAATCCACTAAAAGTTTTGTTTGGTTATCTTGCAATCCCGAGATAATCGTCTCCATGCTCCAAATCCATTTTAAAGCCATTTTTAAGGCATTTCGCGCATACATGAAATGAACACATTTTTCTCCAAAACTATAACAGATGCAAGCTTGTCCTGTTTGGTGGAGATGATATTTAATAAAATAAGTAGAAATCCACTAAAAGTTTTGTTTGGTTATCTTGCAATCCCGAGATAATCGTCTCCATGCTCCAAATCCATTTTAAAGCCATTTTTAAGGCATTTCGCGCATACATGAAATGAACACATTTTTCTCCAAAACTATAACAGATGCAAGCTTGTCCTGTTTGGTGGAGATGATATTTAATAAAATAAGTAGAAATCCACTAAAAGTTTTGTTTGGTTATCTTGCAATCCCGAGATAATCGTCTCCATGCTCCAAATCCATTTTAAAGCCATTTTTAAGGCATTTCGCGCATACATGAAATGAACACATTTTTCTCCAAAACTATAACAGATGCAAGCTTGTCCTGTTTGGTGGAGATGATATTTAATAAAATAAGTAGAAATCCACTAAAAGTTTTGTTTGGTTATCTTGCAATCCCGAGATAATCGTCTCCATGCTCCAAATCCATTTTAAAGCCATTTTTAAGGCATTTCGCGCATACATGAAATGAACACATTTTTCTCCAAAACTATAACAGATGCAAGCTTGTCCTGTTTGGTGGAGATGATATTTAATAAAATAAGTAGAAATCCACTAAAAGTTTTGTTTGGTTATCTTGCAATCCCGAGATAATCGTCTCCATGCTCCAAATCCATTTTAAAGCCATTTTTAAGGCATTTCGCGCATACATGAAATGAACACATTTTTCTCCAAAACTATAACAGATGCAAGCTTGTCCTGTTTGGTGGAGATGATATTTAATAAAATAAGTAGAAATCCACTAAAAGTTTTGTTTGGTTATCTTGCAATCCCGAGATAATCGTCTCCATGCTCCAAATCCATTTTAAAGCCATTTTTAAGGCATTTCGCGCATACATGAAATGAACACATTTTTCTCCAAAACTATAACAGATGCAAGCTTGTCCTGTTTGGTGGAGATGATATTTAATAAAATAAGTAGAAATCCACTAAAAGTTTTGTTTGGTTATCTTGCAATCCCGAGATAATCGTCTCCATGCTCCAAATCCATTTTAAAGCCATTTTTAAGGCATTTCGCGCATACATGAAATGAACACATTTTTCTCCAAAACTATAACAGATGCAAGCTTGTCCTGTTTGGTGGAGATGATATTTAATAAAATAAGTAGAAATCCACTAAAAGTTTTGTTTGGTTATCTTGCAATCCCGAGATAATCGTCTCCATGCTCCAAATCCATTTTAAAGCCATTTTTAAGGCATTTCGCGCATACATGAAATGAACACATTTTTCTCCAAAACTATAACAGATGCAAGCTTGTCCTGTTTGGTGGAGATGATATTTAATAAAATAAGTAGAAATCCACTAAAAGTTTTGTTTGGTTATCTTGCAATCCCGAGATAATCGTCTCCATGCTCCAAATCCATTTTAAAGCCATTTTTAAGGCATTTCGCGCATACATGAAATGAACACATTTTTCTCCAAAACTATAACAGATGCAAGCTTGTCCTGTTTGGTGGAGATGATATTTAATAAAATAAGTAGAAATCCACTAAAAGTTTTGTTTGGTTATCTTGCAATCCCGAGATAATCGTCTCCATGCTCCAAATCCATTTTAAAGCCATTTTTAAGGCATTTCGCGCATACATGAAATGAACACATTTTTCTCCAAAACTATAACAGATGCAAGCTTGTCCTGTTTGGTGGAGATGATATTTAATAAAATAAGTAGAAATCCACTAAAAGTTTTGTTTGGTTATCTTGCAATCCCGAGATAATCGTCTCCATGCTCCAAATCCATTTTAAAGCCATTTTTAAGGCATTTCGCGCATACATGAAATGAACACATTTTTCTCCAAAACTATAACAGATGCAAGCTTGTCCTGTTTGGTGGAGATGATATTTAATAAAATAAGTAGAAATCCACTAAAAGTTTTGTTTGGTTATCTTGCAATCCCGAGATAATCGTCTCCATGCTCCAAATCCATTTTAAAGCCATTTTTAAGGCATTTCGCGCATACATGAAATGAACACATTTTTCTCCAAAACTATAACAGATGCAAGCTTGTCCTGTTTGGTGGAGATGATATTTAATAAAATAAGTAGAAATCCACTAAAAGTTTTGTTTGGTTATCTTGCAATCCCGAGATAATCGTCTCCATGCTCCAAATCCATTTTAAAGCCATTTTTAAGGCATTTCGCGCATACATGAAATGAACACATTTTTCTCCAAAACTATAACAGATGCAAGCTTGTCCTGTTTGGTGGAGATGATATTTAATAAAATAAGTAGAAATCCACTAAAAGTTTTGTTTGGTTATCTTGCAATCCCGAGATAATCGTCTCCATGCTCCAAATCCATTTTAAAGCCATTTTTAAGGCATTTCGCGCATACATGAAATGAACACATTTTTCTCCAAAACTATAACAGATGCAAGCTTGTCCTGTTTGGTGGAGATGATATTTAATAAAATAAGTAGAAATCCACTAAAAGTTTTGTTTGGTTATCTTGCAATCCCGAGATAATCGTCTCCATGCTCCAAATCCATTTTAAAGCCATTTTTAAGGCATTTCGCGCATACATGAAATGAACACATTTTTCTCCAAAACTATAACAGATGCAAGCTTGTCCTGTTTGGTGGAGATGATATTTAATAAAATAAGTAGAAATCCACTAAAAGTTTTGTTTGGTTATCTTGCAATCCCGAGATAATCGTCTCCATGCTCCAAATCCATTTTAAAGCCATTTTTAAGGCATTTCGCGCATACATGAAATGAACACATTTTTCTCCAAAACTATAACAGATGCAAGCTTGTCCTGTTTGGTGGAGATGATATTTAATAAAATAAGTAGAAATCCACTAAAAGTTTTGTTTGGTTATCTTGCAATCCCGAGATAATCGTCTCCATGCTCCAAATCCATTTTAAAGCCATTTTTAAGGCATTTCGCGCATACATGAAATGAACACATTTTTCTCCAAAACTATAACAGATGCAAGCTTGTCCTGTTTGGTGGAGATGATATTTAATAAAATAAGTAGAAATCCACTAAAAGTTTTGTTTGGTTATCTTGCAATCCCGAGATAATCGTCTCCATGCTCCAAATCCATTTTAAAGCCATTTTTAAGGCATTTCGCGCATACATGAAATGAACACATTTTTCTCCAAAACTATAACAGATGCAAGCTTGTCCTGTTTGGTGGAGATGATATTTAATAAAATAAGTAGAAATCCACTAAAAGTTTTGTTTGGTTATCTTGCAATCCCGAGATAATCGTCTCCATGCTCCAAATCCATTTTAAAGCCATTTTTAAGGCATTTCGCGCATACATGAAATGAACACATTTTTCTCCAAAACTATAACAGATGCAAGCTTGTCCTGTTTGGTGGAGATGATATTTAATAAAATAAGTAGAAATCCACTAAAAGTTTTGTTTGGTTATCTTGCAATCCCGAGATAATCGTCTCCATGCTCCAAATCCATTTTAAAGCCATTTTTAAGGCATTTCGCGCATACATGAAATGAACACATTTTTCTCCAAAACTATAACAGATGCAGAGCTTGTCCTGTTTGGTGGAGATGATATTTAATAAAATAAGTAGAAATCCACTAAAAGTTTTGTTTGGTTATCTTGCAATCCCGAGATAATCGTCTCCATGCTCCAAATCCATTTTAAAGCCATTTTTAAGGCATTTCGCGCATACATGAAATGAACACATTTTTCTCCAAAACTATAACAGATGCAAGCTTGTCCTGTTTGGTGGAGATGATATTTAATAAAATAAGTAGAAATCCACTAAAAGTTTTGTTTGGTTATCTTGCAATCCCGAGATAATCGTCTCCATGCTCCAAATCCATTTTAAAGCCATTTTTAAGGCATTTCGCGCATACATGAAATGAACACATTTTTCTCCAAAACTATAACAGATGCAAGCTTGTCCTGTTTGGTGGAGATGATATTTAATAAAATAAGTAGAAATCCACTAAAAGTTTTGTTTGGTTATCTTGCAATCCCGAGATAATCGTCTCCATGCTCCAAATCCATTTTAAAGCCATTTTTAAGGCATTTCGCGCATACATGAAATGAACACATTTTTCTCCAAAACTATAACAGATGCAAGCTTGTCCTGTTTGGTGGAGATGATATTTAATAAAATAAGTAGAAATCCACTAAAAGTTTTGTTTGGTTATCTTGCAATCCCGAGATAATCGTCTCCATGCTCCAAATCCATTTTAAAGCCATTTTTAAGGCATTTCGCGCATACATGAAATGAACACATTTTTCTCCAAAACTATAACAGATGCAAGCTTGTCCTGTTTGGTGGAGATGATATTTAATAAAATAAGTAGAAATCCACTAAAAGTTTTGTTTGGTTATCTTGCAATCCCGAGATAATCGTCTCCATGCTCCAAATCCATTTTAAAGCCATTTTTAAGGCATTTCGCGCATACATGAAATGAACACATTTTTCTCCAAAACTATAACAGATGCAAGCTTGTCCTGTTTGGTGGAGATGATATTTAATAAAATAAGTAGAAATCCACTAAAAGTTTTGTTTGGTTATCTTGCAATCCCGAGATAATCGTCTCCATGCTCCAAATCCATTTTAAAGCCATTTTTAAGGCATTTCGCGCATACATGAAATGAACACATTTTTCTCCAAAACTATAACAGATGCAAGCTTGTCCTGTTTGGTGGAGATGATATTTAATAAAATAAGTAGAAATCCACTAAAAGTTTTGTTTGGTTATCTTGCAATCCCGAGATAATCGTCTCCATGCTCCAAATCCATTTTAAAGCCATTTTTAAGGCATTTCGCGCATACATGAAATGAACACATTTTTCTCCAAAACTATAACAGATGCAAGCTTGTCCTGTTTGGTGGAGATGATATTTAATAAAATAAGTAGAAATCCACTAAAAGTTTTGTTTGGTTATCTTGCAATCCCGAGATAATCGTCTCCATGCTCCAAATCCATTTTAAAGCCATTTTTAAGGCATTTCGCGCATACATGAAATGAACACATTTTTCTCCAAAACTATAACAGATGCAAGCTTGTCCTGTTTGGTGGAGATGATATTTAATAAAATAAGTAGAAATCCACTAAAAGTTTTGTTTGGTTATCTTGCAATCCCGAGATAATCGTCTCCATGCTCCAAATCCATTTTAAAGCCATTTTTAAGGCATTTCGCGCATACATGAAATGAACACATTTTTCTCCAAAACTATAACAGATGCAAGCTTGTCCTGTTTGGTGGAGATGATATTTAATAAAATAAGTAGAAATCCACTAAAAGTTTTGTTTGGTTATCTTGCAATCCCGAGATAATCGTCTCCATGCTCCAAATCCATTTTAAAGCCATTTTTAAGGCATTTCGCGCATACATGAAATGAACACATTTTTCTCCAAAACTATAACAGATGCAAGCTTGTCCTGTTTGGTGGAGATGATATTTAATAAAATAAGTAGAAATCCACTAAAAGTTTTGTTTGGTTATCTTGCAATCCCGAGATAATCGTCTCCATGCTCCAAATCCATTTTAAAGCCATTTTTAAGGCATTTCGCGCATACATGAAATGAACACATTTTTCTCCAAAACTATAACAGATGCAAGCTTGTCCTGTTTGGTGGAGATGATATTTAATAAAATAAGTAGAAATCCACTAAAAGTTTTGTTTGGTTATCTTGCAATCCCGAGATAATCGTCTCCATGCTCCAAATCCATTTTAAAGCCATTTTTAAGGCATTTCGCGCATACATGAAATGAACACATTTTTCTCCAAAACTATAACAGATGCAAGCTTGTCCTGTTTGGTGGAGATGATATTTAATAAAATAAGTAGAAATCCACTAAAAGTTTTGTTTGGTTATCTTGCAATCCCGAGATAATCGTCTCCATGCTCCAAATCCATTTTAAAGCCATTTTTAAGGCATTTCGCGCATACATGAAATGAACACATTTTTCTCCAAAACTATAACAGATGCAAGCTTGTCCTGTTTGGTGGAGATGATATTTAATAAAATAAGTAGAAATCCACTAAAAGTTTTGTTTGGTTATCTTGCAATCCCGAGATAATCGTCTCCATGCTCCAAATCCATTTTAAAGCCATTTTTAAGGCATTTCGCGCATACATGAAATGAACACATTTTTCTCCAAAACTATAACAGATGCAAGCTTGTCCTGTTTGGTGGAGATGATATTTAATAAAATAAGTAGAAATCCACTAAAAGTTTTGTTTGGTTATCTTGCAATCCCGAGATAATCGTCTCCATGCTCCAAATCCATTTTAAAGCCATTTTTAAGGCATTTCGCGCATACATGAAATGAACACATTTTTCTCCAAAACTATAACAGATGCAAGCTTGTCCTGTTTGGTGGAGATGATATTTAATAAAATAAGTAGAAATCCACTAAAAGTTTTGTTTGGTTATCTTGCAATCCCGAGATAATCGTCTCCATGCTCCAAATCCATTTTAAAGCCATTTTTAAGGCATTTCGCGCATACATGAAATGAACACATTTTTCTCCAAAACTATAACAGATGCAAGCTTGTCCTGTTTGGTGGAGATGATATTTAATAAAATAAGTAGAAATCCACTAAAAGTTTTGTTTGGTTATCTTGCAATCCCGAGATAATCGTCTCCATGCTCCAAATCCATTTTAAAGCCATTTTTAAGGCATTTCGCGCATACATGAAATGAACACATTTTTCTCCAAAACTATAACAGATGCAAGCTTGTCCTGTTTGGTGGAGATGATATTTAATAAAATAAGTAGAAATCCACTAAAAGTTTTGTTTGGTTATCTTGCAATCCCGAGATAATCGTCTCCATGCTCCAAATCCATTTTAAAGCCATTTTTAAGGCATTTCGCGCATACATGAAATGAACACATTTTTCTCCAAAACTATAACAGATGCAAGCTTGTCCTGTTTGGTGGAGATGATATTTAATAAAATAAGTAGAAATCCACTAAAAGTTTTGTTTGGTTATCTTGCAATCCCGAGATAATCGTCTCCATGCTCCAAATCCATTTTAAAGCCATTTTTAAGGCATTTCGCGCATACATGAAATGAACACATTTTTCTCCAAAACTATAACAGATGCAAGCTTGTCCTGTTTGGTGGAGATGATATTTAATAAAATAAGTAGAAATCCACTAAAAGTTTTGTTTGGTTATCTTGCAATCCCGAGATAATCGTCTCCATGCTCCAAATCCATTTTAAAGCCATTTTTAAGGCATTTCGCGCATACATGAAATGAACACATTTTTCTCCAAAACTATAACAGATGCAAGCTTGTCCTGTTTGGTGGAGATGATATTTAATAAAATAAGTAGAAATCCACTAAAAGTTTTGTTTGGTTATCTTGCAATCCCGAGATAATCGTCTCCATGCTCCAAATCCATTTTAAAGCCATTTTTAAGGCATTTCGCGCATACATGAAATGAACACATTTTTCTCCAAAACTATAACAGATGCAAGCTTGTCCTGTTTGGTGGAGATGATATTTAATAAAATAAGTAGAAATCCACTAAAAGTTTTGTTTGGTTATCTTGCAATCCCGAGATAATCGTCTCCATGCTCCAAATCCATTTTAAAGCCATTTTTAAGGCATTTCGCGCATACATGAAATGAACACATTTTTCTCCAAAACTATAACAGATGCAAGCTTGTCCTGTTTGGTGGAGATGATATTTAATAAAATAAGTAGAAATCCACTAAAAGTTTTGTTTGGTTATCTTGCAATCCCGAGATAATCGTCTCCATGCTCCAAATCCATTTTAAAGCCATTTTTAAGGCATTTCGCGCATACATGAAATGAACACATTTTTCTCCAAAACTATAACAGATGCAAGCTTGTCCTGTTTGGTGGAGATGATATTTAATAAAATAAGTAGAAATCCACTAAAAGTTTTGTTTGGTTATCTTGCAATCCCGAGATAATCGTCTCCATGCTCCAAATCCATTTTAAAGCCATTTTTAAGGCATTTCGCGCATACATGAAATGAACACATTTTTCTCCAAAACTATAACAGATGCAAGCTTGTCCTGTTTGGTGGAGATGATATTTAATAAAATAAGTAGAAATCCACTAAAAGTTTTGTTTGGTTATCTTGCAATCCCGAGATAATCGTCTCCATGCTCCAAATCCATTTTAAAGCCATTTTTAAGGCATTTCGCGCATACATGAAATGAACACATTTTTCTCCAAAACTATAACAGATGCAAGCTTGTCCTGTTTGGTGGAGATGATATTTAATAAAATAAGTAGAAATCCACTAAAAGTTTTGTTTGGTTATCTTGCAATCCCGAGATAATCGTCTCCATGCTCCAAATCCATTTTAAAGCCATTTTTAAGGCATTTCGCGCATACATGAAATGAACACATTTTTCTCCAAAACTATAACAGATGCAAGCTTGTCCTGTTTGGTGGAGATGATATTTAATAAAATAAGTAGAAATCCACTAAAAGTTTTGTTTGGTTATCTTGCAATCCCGAGATAATCGTCTCCATGCTCCAAATCCATTTTAAAGCCATTTTTAAGGCATTTCGCGCATACATGAAATGAACACATTTTTCTCCAAAACTATAACAGATGCAAGCTTGTCCTGTTTGGTGGAGATGATATTTAATAAAATAAGTAGAAATCCACTAAAAGTTTTGTTTGGTTATCTTGCAATCCCGAGATAATCGTCTCCATGCTCCAAATCCATTTTAAAGCCATTTTTAAGGCATTTCGCGCATACATGAAATGAACACATTTTTCTCCAAAACTATAACAGATGCAAGCTTGTCCTGTTTGGTGGAGATGATATTTAATAAAATAAGTAGAAATCCACTAAAAGTTTTGTTTGGTTATCTTGCAATCCCGAGATAATCGTCTCCATGCTCCAAATCCATTTTAAAGCCATTTTTAAGGCATTTCGCGCATACATGAAATGAACACATTTTTCTCCAAAACTATAACAGATGCAAGCTTGTCCTGTTTGGTGGAGATGATATTTAATAAAATAAGTAGAAATCCACTAAAAGTTTTGTTTGGTTATCTTGCAATCCCGAGATAATCGTCTCCATGCTCCAAATCCATTTTAAAGCCATTTTTAAGGCATTTCGCGCATACATGAAATGAACACATTTTTCTCCAAAACTATAACAGATGCAAGCTTGTCCTGTTTGGTGGAGATGATATTTAATAAAATAAGTAGAAATCCACTAAAAGTTTTGTTTGGTTATCTTGCAATCCCGAGATAATCGTCTCCATGCTCCAAATCCATTTTAAAGCCATTTTTAAGGCATTTCGCGCATACATGAAATGAACACATTTTTCTCCAAAACTATAACAGATGCAAGCTTGTCCTGTTTGGTGGAGATGATATTTAATAAAATAAGTAGAAATCCACTAAAAGTTTTGTTTGGTTATCTTGCAATCCCGAGATAATCGTCTCCATGCTCCAAATCCATTTTAAAGCCATTTTTAAGGCATTTCGCGCATACATGAAATGAACACATTTTTCTCCAAAACTATAACAGATGCAAGCTTGTCCTGTTTGGTGGAGATGATATTTAATAAAATAAGTAGAAATCCACTAAAAGTTTTGTTTGGTTATCTTGCAATCCCGAGATAATCGTCTCCATGCTCCAAATCCATTTTAAAGCCATTTTTAAGGCATTTCGCGCATACATGAAATGAACACATTTTTCTCCAAAACTATAACAGATGCAAGCTTGTCCTGTTTGGTGGAGATGATATTTAATAAAATAAGTAGAAATCCACTAAAAGTTTTGTTTGGTTATCTTGCAATCCCGAGATAATCGTCTCCATGCTCCAAATCCATTTTAAAGCCATTTTTAAGGCATTTCGCGCATACATGAAATGAACACATTTTTCTCCAAAACTATAACAGATGCAAGCTTGTCCTGTTTGGTGGAGATGATATTTAATAAAATAAGTAGAAATCCACTAAAAGTTTTGTTTGGTTATCTTGCAATCCCGAGATAATCGTCTCCATGCTCCAAATCCATTTTAAAGCCATTTTTAAGGCATTTCGCGCATACATGAAATGAACACATTTTTCTCCAAAACTATAACAGATGCAAGCTTGTCCTGTTTGGTGGAGATGATATTTAATAAAATAAGTAGAAATCCACTAAAAGTTTTGTTTGGTTATCTTGCAATCCCGAGATAATCGTCTCCATGCTCCAAATCCATTTTAAAGCCATTTTTAAGGCATTTCGCGCATACATGAAATGAACACATTTTTCTCCAAAACTATAACAGATGCAAGCTTGTCCTGTTTGGTGGAGATGATATTTAATAAAATAAGTAGAAATCCACTAAAAGTTTTGTTTGGTTATCTTGCAATCCCGAGATAATCGTCTCCATGCTCCAAATCCATTTTAAAGCCATTTTTAAGGCATTTCGCGCATACATGAAATGAACACATTTTTCTCCAAAACTATAACAGATGCAAGCTTGTCCTGTTTGGTGGAGATGATATTTAATAAAATAAGTAGAAATCCACTAAAAGTTTTGTTTGGTTATCTTGCAATCCCGAGATAATCGTCTCCATGCTCCAAATCCATTTTAAAGCCATTTTTAAGGCATTTCGCGCATACATGAAATGAACACATTTTTCTCCAAAACTATAACAGATGCAAGCTTGTCCTGTTTGGTGGAGATGATATTTAATAAAATAAGTAGAAATCCACTAAAAGTTTTGTTTGGTTATCTTGCAATCCCGAGATAATCGTCTCCATGCTCCAAATCCATTTTAAAGCCATTTTTAAGGCATTTCGCGCATACATGAAATGAACACATTTTTCTCCAAAACTATAACAGATGCAAGCTTGTCCTGTTTGGTGGAGATGATATTTAATAAAATAAGTAGAAATCCACTAAAAGTTTTGTTTGGTTATCTTGCAATCCCGAGATAATCGTCTCCATGCTCCAAATCCATTTTAAAGCCATTTTTAAGGCATTTCGCGCATACATGAAATGAACACATTTTTCTCCAAAACTATAACAGATGCAAGCTTGTCCTGTTTGGTGGAGATGATATTTAATAAAATAAGTAGAAATCCACTAAAAGTTTTGTTTGGTTATCTTGCAATCCCGAGATAATCGTCTCCATGCTCCAAATCCATTTTAAAGCCATTTTTAAGGCATTTCGCGCATACATGAAATGAACACATTTTTCTCCAAAACTATAACAGATGCAAGCTTGTCCTGTTTGGTGGAGATGATATTTAATAAAATAAGTAGAAATCCACTAAAAGTTTTGTTTGGTTATCTTGCAATCCCGAGATAATCGTCTCCATGCTCCAAATCCATTTTAAAGCCATTTTTAAGGCATTTCGCGCATACATGAAATGAACACATTTTTCTCCAAAACTATAACAGATGCAAGCTTGTCCTGTTTGGTGGAGATGATATTTAATAAAATAAGTAGAAATCCACTAAAAGTTTTGTTTGGTTATCTTGCAATCCCGAGATAATCGTCTCCATGCTCCAAATCCATTTTAAAGCCATTTTTAAGGCATTTCGCGCATACATGAAATGAACACATTTTTCTCCAAAACTATAACAGATGCAAGCTTGTCCTGTTTGGTGGAGATGATATTTAATAAAATAAGTAGAAATCCACTAAAAGTTTTGTTTGGTTATCTTGCAATCCCGAGATAATCGTCTCCATGCTCCAAATCCATTTTAAAGCCATTTTTAAGGCATTTCGCGCATACATGAAATGAACACATTTTTCTCCAAAACTATAACAGATGCAAGCTTGTCCTGTTTGGTGGAGATGATATTTAATAAAATAAGTAGAAATCCACTAAAAGTTTTGTTTGGTTATCTTGCAATCCCGAGATAATCGTCTCCATGCTCCAAATCCATTTTAAAGCCATTTTTAAGGCATTTCGCGCATACATGAAATGAACACATTTTTCTCCAAAACTATAACAGATGCAAGCTTGTCCTGTTTGGTGGAGATGATATTTAATAAAATAAGTAGAAATCCACTAAAAGTTTTGTTTGGTTATCTTGCAATCCCGAGATAATCGTCTCCATGCTCCAAATCCATTTTAAAGCCATTTTTAAGGCATTTCGCGCATACATGAAATGAACACATTTTTCTCCAAAACTATAACAGATGCAAGCTTGTCCTGTTTGGTGGAGATGATATTTAATAAAATAAGTAGAAATCCACTAAAAGTTTTGTTTGGTTATCTTGCAATCCCGAGATAATCGTCTCCATGCTCCAAATCCATTTTAAAGCCATTTTTAAGGCATTTCGCGCATACATGAAATGAACACATTTTTCTCCAAAACTATAACAGATGCAAGCTTGTCCTGTTTGGTGGAGATGATATTTAATAAAATAAGTAGAAATCCACTAAAAGTTTTGTTTGGTTATCTTGCAATCCCGAGATAATCGTCTCCATGCTCCAAATCCATTTTAAAGCCATTTTTAAGGCATTTCGCGCATACATGAAATGAACACATTTTTCTCCAAAACTATAACAGATGCAAGCTTGTCCTGTTTGGTGGAGATGATATTTAATAAAATAAGTAGAAATCCACTAAAAGTTTTGTTTGGTTATCTTGCAATCCCGAGATAATCGTCTCCATGCTCCAAATCCATTTTAAAGCCATTTTTAAGGCATTTCGCGCATACATGAAATGAACACATTTTTCTCCAAAACTATAACAGATGCAAGCTTGTCCTGTTTGGTGGAGATGATA
>NW_027443754.1:0-35882 GCF_048569485.1 Anomaloglossus baeobatrachus | reverse complement strand
TTCCTACAGTCCCCACCCACCATCCCCACAGCCCCAGCCCCTAATGTACACTTGCTTTGGCAAAACTAATTTGTATTTGGTCCTGCCAATAAAGCTTATTTGATTTGATTTGATTTATATTACTATATCACACTGAGGAGAAGAGCGGCCATATTACTATATATATATACTATATCACACTGAGGAGAAGAGCGGCCATAATACTATATATATTACTATATCACACTGAGGAGAAGAGCGGCCATATTACTATATATATATAACTATATCACACTGAGGAGAAGAGCAGGCCATATTACTATATATATATTACTATATCACACTGAGGAGAAGAGCGGCCATATTACTATATATATTACTATATCACACTGAGGAGAAGAGCGGCCATATTACTATATATATATTACTATATCACACTGAGGAGAAGAGCGGCCATATTACTATATATATATTACTATATCACACTGAGGAGAAGAGCGCCATATTACTATATATATTACTATATCACACTGAGGAGAAGAGCTGGCCATATTACTATATATATATATTACTATATCACACTGAGGAGAAGAGCGGCCATATTATATATATATATATTACTATATCACACTGAGGAGAAGAGCGGCCATATTACTATATATATATATTACTATATCACACTGAGGAGAAGAGCGGCCATATTATTATATATATATATTACTATATCACACTGAGGAGAAGAGCGGCCATATTATTATATATATATATTACTATATCACACTGAGGAGAAGAGCGGCCATATTACTATATATATATATTACTATATCACACTGAGGAGAAGAGCGGCCATATTATTATATATATATATTACTATATCACACTGAGGAGAAGAGCGGCCATATTACTATATATATATATTACTATATCACACTGAGGAGAAGAGCGGCCATATTACTATATATATATTACTATATCACACTGAGGAGAAGAGCGGCCATATTACTATATATATATTACTATATCACACTGAGGAGAAGAGCGGCCATATTACTATAATATAATTACTATATCACACTGAGGAGAAGAGCGGCCATATTACTATATATATATTACTATATCACACTGAGGAGAAGAGCGGCCATATTACTATATATATATATTACTATATCACACTGAGGAGAAGAGCGGCCATATTACTATATATATATTACTATATCACACTGAGGAGAAGAGCGGCCATATTACTATATATATATATTACTATATCACACTGAGGAGAAGAGCGCCATATTACTATATATATATTACTATATCACACTGAGGAGAAGAGCGGCCATATTATAATATATATATATTACTATATCACACTGAGGAGAAGAGCGGCCATATTACTATATATATATATTACTATATCACACTGAGGAGAAGAGCGGCCATATTATTATATATATATATTACTATATCACACTGAGGAGAAGAGCGGCCATATTATTATATATATATATTACTATATCACACTGAGGAGAAGAGCGGCCATATTACTATATATATATATTACTATATCACACTAGAGGAGAAGAGCGGCCATATTACTATATATATATTACTATATCACACTGAGGAGAAGAGCGGCCATATTACTATATATATATTACTATATCACACTGAGGAGAAGAGCGGCCATATTACTATATATATTTACTATATCACACTGAGGAGAAGAGCGGCCATATTACTATATATATATTACTATATCACACTGAGGAGAAGAGCGGCCATATTACTATATATATATTACTATATCACACTGAGGAGAAGAGCGGCCATATTACTATATATATTACTATATCACACTGAGGAGAAGAGCGGCCATATTATTATATATATATTACTATATCACACTGAGGAGAAGAGCGGCCATATTACTATATATATATTACTATATCACACTGAGGAGAAGAGCGGCCATATTACTATGTATATTACTATATCACACTGAGGAGGAGAGCGGCCATATTACTATATATATATTACTATATCACACTGAGGAGAAGAGCGGCCATATTAGTATATATATATATTACTATATCACACTGAGGAGGAAAGCGGCCATATTACTATATATATTACTATATCACACTGAGGAGAAGAGCGGCCATATTACTATATATATTACTATATCACACTGAGGAGAAGAGCGGCCATAATACTATATATATATTACTATATCACACTGAGGAGAAGAGCGGCCATATTACTATATATATATTACTATATCACACTGAGGAGAAGAGCGGCCATATTACTATATATATTACTATATAACACTGAGGAGAAGAGCGGCCATATTACTATATATATATTACTATATCACACTGAGGAGAAGAGCGGCCATATTACTATATATATATATTACTATATCACACTGAGGAGAAGAGCGGCCATAATACTATATATATATTACTATATCACACTGAGGAGAAGAGCGGCCATATTACTATATATATATAACTATATCACACTGAGGAGAAGAGCGGCCATATTACTATATATATATTACTATATCACACCGAGGAGAAGAGCAGCCATATTACTATATATATATAACTATATCACACTGAGGAGAAGAGCAGCCATATTACTATATATATATAACTATATCACACTGAGGAGAAGAGCCCATATTACTATATATGTATATTACTATATCACACTGAGGAGAAGAGCGGCCATAATACTATATATATATTACTATATTCACACTGAGGAGAAGAGCAGGCCCATATTACTATATATTATATTACTATATCACACTGAGGAGAAGAGCGGCCATATTACTATATATATATTACTATATCACACTGAGGAGAAGAGCGGCCATATTACTATATATATATTACTATATCACACTGAGGAGAAGAGCGGCCATATTACTATATATATATTACTATATCACACTGAGGAGAAGAGCGGCCATATTACTATATATATATTACTATATCACACTGAGGAGAAGAGCGGCCATATTACTATATATATATTACTATATCACACTGAGGAGAAGAGCGGCCATATTACTATATATATATTACTATATCACACTGAGGAGAAGAGCGGCCATATTACTATATATATATTACTATATCACACTGAGGAGAAGAGCGGCCATATTACTATATATATATTACTATATCACACTGAGGAGAAGAGTGGCCATATTACTATATATATATATATTACTATATCACACTGAGGAGAAGAGCGGCCATATTACTATATATATATTACTATATCACACTGAGGAGAAGAGCGGCCATATTACTATATATATTACTATATCACACTGAGGAGAAGAGCGGCCATATTACTATATCACACTGAGGAGAAGAGCGGCCATATTACTATATATATATATATATATATATATATTACTATATCACACTGAGGAGAAGAGCGGCCATATTACTATATATATATTACTATATCACACTGAGGAGAAGAGCGGCCATATTACTATATATATATTACTATATTACACTGAGGAGAAGAGCGGCCATATTACTATATAAATATATTACTATATCACACTGAGGAGAAGAGCGGCCATATTACTATATATATATTACTATATTACACTGAGGAGAAGAGCGGCCATATTACTATATATATATTACTATATCACACTGAGGAGAAGAGCGGCCATATTACTATATATATTACTATATCACACTGAGGAGAAGAGCGGCCATATTACTATATATATTACTATATCACACTGAGGAGAAGAGCGGCCATATTACTATATATATATTACTATATCACACTGAGGAGAAGAGCGGCCATATTACTATATATATATATTACTTTATCACACTGAGGAGAAGAGCGACCATATTACTATATATATATTACTATATCACACTGAGGAGAAGAGCGGCCATATTACTATATATATTACTATATCACACTGAGGAGAAGAGCAGCCATATTACTATATATATATTACTATATCACACTGAGGAGAAGAGCGGCCATATTACTATATATATATTACTATATCACACTGAGGAGAAGAGCGGCCATATTACTATATATATTACTATATCACACTGAGGAGAAGAGCGGCCATATTACTATATATATATTACTATATCACACTGAGGAGAAGAGCGGCCATATTACTATATATATATTACTATATCACACTGAGGAGAAGAGCAGCCATATTACTATATATATTACTATATCACACTGAGGAGAAGAGCGGCCATATTACTATATATATTACTATATCACACTGAGGAGAAGAGCGGCCATATTACTATATATATATTACTATATCACACTGAGGAGAAGAGCGGCCATATTAGTATATATATATATTACTATATCACACTGAGGAGGAAAGCGGCCATATTACTATATATATTACTATATCACACTGAGGAGAAGAGCGGCCATATTACTATATATATTACTATATCACACTGAGGAGAAGAGCGGCCATATTACTATATATATTACTATATAACACTGAGGAGAAGAGCGGCCATATTACTATATATATATTACTATATCACACTGAGGAGAAGAGCGGCCATATTACTATATATATATATTACTATATCACACTGAGGAGAAGAGCGGCCATAATACTATATATATATTACTATATCACACTGAGGAGAAGAGCGGCCATATTACTATATATATATAACTATATCACACTGAGGAGAAGAGCGGCCATATTACTATATATATATTACTATATCACACCGAGGAGAAGAGCAGCCATATTACTATATATATATAACTATATCACACTGAGGAGAAGAGCAGCCATATTACTATATATGTATATTACTATATCACACTGAGGAGAAGAGCGGCCATAATACTATATATATATTACTATATCACACTGAGGAGAAGAGCAGCCATATTACTATATATGTATATTACTATATCACACTGAGGAGAAGAGCGGCCATATTACTATATATATATTACTATATCACACTGAGGAGAAGAGCGGCCATATTACTATATATATATTACTATATCACACTGAGGAGAAGAGCGGCCATATTACTATATATATATTACTATATCACACTGAGGAGAAGAGCGGCCATAATACTATATATATATTACTATATCACACTGAGGAGAAGAGCGGCCATATTACTATATATATATTACTATATCACACTGAGGAGAAGAGCGGCCATATTACTATATATATATTACTATATCACACTGAGGAGAAGAGCGGCCATATTACTATATATATATTACTATATCACACTGAGGAGAAGAGCGGCCATATTACTATATATATATTACTATATCACACTGAGGAGAAGAGTGGCCATATTACTATATATATATATATATTACTATATCACACTGAGGAGAAGAGCGGCCATATTACTATATATATATATATTACTATATCACACTGAGGAGAAGAGCGGCCATATTACTATATATATATTACTATATCACACTGAGGAGAAGAGCGGCCATATTACTATATATATTACTATATCACACTGAGGAGAAGAGCGGCCATATTACTATATCACACTGAGGAGAAGAGCGGCCATATTACTATATATATATATTATATCACACTGAGGAGAAGAGCGGCCATATTACTATATATATATATATATATATATATATATATTACTATATCACACTGAGGAGAAGAGCGGCCATATTACTATATATATATATATATATATATATATATATATATATATATTACTATATCACACTGAGGAGAAGAGCGGCCATATTACTATATATATATATATATATTACTATATCACACTGAGGAGAAGAGCGGCCATATTACTATATATATATTACTATATCACACTGAGGAGAAGAGCGGCCATATTAGTATATATATATATTACTATATCACACTGAGGAGGAAAGCGGCCATATTACTATATATATTACTATATCACACTGAGGAGAAGAGCGGCCATATTACTATATATATTACTATATCACACTGAGGAGAAGAGCGGCCATATTACTATATATATTACTATATAACACTGAGGAGAAGAGCGGCCATATTACTATATATATATTACTATTAGAGTTGAGCGCGGTTCGTGGTTCGTGGTTCTCCAGTTCGCGGCTCGAGTGATTTTGGGGCATGTTCTAGATCGAACTAGAACTCGAGCTTTTTGCAAAAGCTCGGTAGTTCTAGAAACGTTCGAGAACGGTTCTAGCAGCCAAAAAACAGCTAAATCATAGCTTGGTTTCTGCTGTAATAGTGTAAGTCACTCTGTGAATCAAACTATTATCACATTTCAGTGTATAGTGTGCGTGAACAGCGCCTTCAGATCACTGCTGTTTCTATAATGGCGATCGCCATTTTTTTTTTTTTTTTTTCTTGTCTTCCTTCCCTAAGCGCGCGCGTCTTGTGGGGCGGGCCAGCATGTCAGCCAATCCCAGACACACACACAGCTAAGTGGACTTTGAGCCAGAGAAGCAACGGCATGTGTGATAGGATCTGCATGTCACATGTCCCTGCATTATAAAACCGGACATTTTCTTCACGGACGCCATTATCTGCCTTCTGCGTCTTTGGTGTCAGACATCACTGTCGCAGCTCCGTCTTCCTGAGTCCTATAGCCGATACAGCTGTATGCGCTGCATACACAGCGTTAGACAGCTTAGGGAGAGCACTTTATAGCAGTCCTTTTAAGGGCTCCAACCGGCAGGGTCAGAGAGCCATAGGTGACAGGTCCTGCAAACAGCAACAGCGTCTGTGTAGCCCAGGTCAGGGATTTCCTACCTGCATTTCACCATTAGGAGGGAATAGAAAGGCAGGCTTCCATTCCTCTACCCAGAGCACCACAATCCTGCCACTGTACCCTCTTGTCCTCTGCACACTCCAACTGATAACTAAGCCATTATACTAGCAAACACTCAGTGTACCTAGTGGCATCCTATACGTGGCTATTGGACTTTGCTATAGTCCCACTAGTGCAAAGACATTTGCATAGCGCGTCTGCCTGCATTGCACACTACAACTCATTCTAACCAAGCCATTATACTAGCAAACACTCAGTGTACCTAGTGGCATCCTATACGTGGCTATTGGACTTTGCTATAGTCCCACTAGTGCAAAGACATTTGCAGAGCGCGTCTGCCTGCATTGCACACTACAACTCATTCTAACCAAGCCATTATACTAGCAAACACTCAGTGTACCTAGTGGCATCCTATACGTGGCTATTGGACTTTGCTATAGTCCCACTAGTGCAAAGACATTTGCAGAGCGCGTCTGCCTGCATTGCACACTCCAACTCATTAAAACCAAGCCATTATACTAGCAAACACTCAGTGTACCTAGTGGCATCCTATACGTGGCTATTGGACTTTGCTATAGTCCCACTAGTGCAAAGACATTTGCATAGCGCGTCTGCCGGCATTGCACACTCAAACTCATTTTAACTAAGCCATTATACTAGCAAACACTCAGTGTACCTAGTGGCATCCTATACGTGGCTATTGGACTTTGCTATAGTCCCACTAGTGCAAAGACATTAGCAGAGCACATCTGCCTGCATTGCACACTACAACTCATTCTAACCAAGCCATTATACTAGCAAACACTCAGTGTACCTAGTGGCATCCTATACGTGGCTATTGGACTTTGCTATAGTCCCACTAGTGCAAAGACATTTGCATAGCGCGTCTGCCTGCATTGCACACTCAAACTCATTTTAACTAAGCCATTATACTAGCAAACACTCAGTGTACCTAGTGGCATCCTATACGTGGCTATTGGACTTTGCTATAGTCCCACTAGTGCAAAGACATTAGCAGAGCACATCTGCCTGCATTGCACACTACAACTCATTCTAACCAAGCCATTATACTAGCAAACACTCAGTGTACCTAGTGGCATCCTATACGTGGCTATTGGACTTTGCTATAGTCCCACTAGTGCAAAGACATTTGCAGAGCGCGTCTGCCTGCATTGCACACTCCAACTCATTAAAACCAAGCCATTATACTAGCAAACACTCAGTGTACCTAGTGGCATCCTATACGTGGCTATTGGACTTTGCTATAGTCCCACTAGTGCAAAGACATTTGCATAGCGCGTCTGCCTGCATTGCACACTCAAACTCATTTTAACTAAGCCATTATACTAGCAAACACTCAGTGTACCTAGTGGCATCCTATACGTGGCTATTGGACTTTGCTATAGTCCCACTAGTGCAAAGATATTAGCAGAGCACATCTGCCTGCATTGCACACTCCAACTTTTTTAAACTAAGCAATTTTACTAGCAAACACTCAGTGTACCTAGTGGCATCCTAAACGTGGCTATTGGACTTTGCTATAGTCCCACTAGTGCAAAGACATTTGCAGAGCACGTCTGCCTGCATTGCACACTACAACTCATTGTTACTAAGCCATTATACTAGCAAACACTCAGTGTACCTAGTTGTATCCTAAACGTGGCTATTGTACTTTTGTCTATTCACAGTATTGGAACGATATTTGCAGCACGTCTGCCTGCATTGCACACTCTAACTTTTTTAAACTCAGCCATTTATAGTAGCAAACACTCAGTGTACCTAGTTGTATCCTAAACGTGGCTATTGTACTTTTGTCAATTCACAGTATTGGAACGTTATTTGCAGCACGTCTGCCTGCATTGCACACTCAAACTTTTTTAAACTCAGCCATTTATAGTAGCAAACACTCAGTGTACCTAGTTGTATCCTAAACGTGGCTATTGTACTTTTGTCTATTCACAGTATTGGAACGATATTTGCAGCACGTCTGCCTGCATTGCACACTCTAACTTTTTTAAACTCAGCCATTATACTAGCAAACACTCAGTGTACCTAGTTGTATCCTAAACGTGGCTATTGTACTTTTGTCAATTCACAGTATTGGAACGTTATTTGCAGCACGTCTGCCTGCATTGCACACTCAAACTTTTTTAAACTCAGCCATTTATAGTAGCAAACACTCAGTGTACCTAGTTGTATCCTAAACGTGGCTATTGTACTTTTGTCAATTCACAGTATTGGAACGTTATTTGCAGCACGTCTGCCTGCATTGCACACTCAAACTTTTTTAAACTCAGCCATTTATAGTAGCAAACACTCAGTGTACCTAGTTGTATCCTAAACGTGGCTATTGTACTTTTGTCTATTCACAGTATTGGAACGTTATTTGCAGCACGTCTGCCTGCATTGCACACTCTAACTTTTTTAAACTCAGCCATTATACTAGCAAACACTCAGTGTACCTAGTTGTATCCTAAACGTGGCTATTTTACTTTTGTCTATTCACAGTATTGGAACGATATTTGCAGCACGTCTGCCTGCATTGCACACTCTAACTTTTTTAAACTCAGCCATTATACTAGCAAACACTCAGTGTACCTAGTTGTATCCTAAACGTGGCTATTGTACTTTTGTCAATTCACAGTATTGGAACGTTATTTGCAGCACGTCTGCCTGCATTGCACACTCAAACTTTTTTAAACTCAGCCATTATACTAGCAAACACTCACTGTACCTAGTTGTATCCTAAACGTGGCTATTGTACTTTTGTCAATTCACAGTATTGGAACGTTATTTGCAGCACGTCTGCCTGCATTGCACACTCAAACTTTTTTAAACTCAGCCATTATACTAGCAAACACTCACTGTACCTAGTTGTATCCTAAACGTGGCTATTGTACTTTTGTCAATTCACAGTATTGGAACGTTATTTGCAGCACGTCTGCCTGCATTGCACACTCAAACTTTTTTAAACTCAGCCATTTATAGTAGCAAACACTCAGTGTACCTAGTTGTATCCTAAACGTGGCTATTGTACTTTTGTCTATTCACAGTATTGGAACGTTATTTGCAGCACGTCTGCCTGCATTGCACACTCTAACTTTTTTAAACTCAGCCATTATACTAGCAAACACTCAGTGTACCTAGTTGTATCCTAAACGTGGCTATTTTACTTTTGTCTATTCACAGTATTGGAACGATATTTGCAGCACGTCTGCCTGCATTGCACACTCTAACTTTTTTAAACTCAGCCATTATACTAGCAAACACTCACTGTACCTAGTTGTATCCTAAACGTGGCTATTGTACTTTTGTCAATTCACAGTATTGGAACGTTATTTGCAGCACGTCTGCCTGCATTGCACACTCTAACTTTTTTAAACTCAGCCATTATACTAGCAAACACTCAGTGTACCTAGTTGTATCCTAAACGTGGCTATTGTACTTTTGTCAATTCACAGTATTGGAACGTTATTTGCAGCACGTCTGCCTGCATTGCACACTCAAACTTTTTTAAACTCAGCCATTTATAGTAGCAAACACTCAGTGTACCTAGTTGTATCCTAAACGTGGCTATTTTACTTTTGTCTATTCACAGTATTGGAACGATATTTGCAGCACGTCTGCCTGCATTGCACACTCTAACTTTTTTAAACTCAGCCATTATACTAGCAAACACTCACTGTACCTAGTTGTATCCTAAACGTGGCTATTGTACTTTTGTCAATTCACAGTATTGGAACGTTATTTGCAGCACGTCTGCCTGCATTGCACACTCAAACTTTTTTAAACTCAGCCATTTATAGTAGCAAACACTCAGTGTACCTAGTTGTATCCTAAACGTGGCTATTGTACTTTTGTCAATTCACAGTATTGGAACGTTATTTGCAGCACGTCTGCCTGCATTGCACACTCAAACTTTTTTAAACTCAGCCATTTATAGTAGCAAACACTCAGTGTACCTAGTTGTATCCTAAACGTGGCTATTGTACTTTTGTCAATTCACAGTATTGGAACGATATTTGCAGGACATCTGCCTGCATTGCACACTCAAACTTTTTTAAACTCAGCCATTATACTAGCAAACACTCACTGTACCTAGTTGTATCCTAAACGTGGCTATTGTACTTTTGTCTATTCACACTACTGCAAATCTATGTGCAGCACCTCTGCATGACAACCTCGTGCTCTGTTTTTAATAAGCTATAATGATAGCACAAAATACTGCCATTTTGTGGCATCATAGAACTGGCTGTTGTATTCCATTAGTGCCCCACTGGTGACAAGCTATTTCTAGCACCTCTACATCACACCCTCATGCACATTTAGCTACGCTAATGTTATAGCAAACTCATGGAATTCATTGCTGCATTTGATAATTCGGAGGGATAGAAAGTCAGGCTTCCTTTAGCTTTTCCTTCTGTTCATAGACAGCATCTCCAAGACAAATTTCCCCTCCACGTCTAAGTGTGGAGAGGCAGCTAGTGCGCATGCGTGTGCCGATGTACCCCAGCTGCAGCATAATTACAGTGTTTCGCCTAGTGAGTATGCTCAGCCTGACTGTGCCATTCCTGACGCTAAGTCTTCATTTCGGGATACAGCGCATGCTCCCACACTAAGTGTGAAAAGCCTCTTTGCACAGGTGCTTGCATTCTGTGCCGGGTCTAAGTCCTGTTTTGTGCCTAGACACCATGCTAAAGCTGATAGTCTTTTTTCAGAGACTGTATTTCATGCTACTGAGCATGCTCAGGCACTTCCTGCATCAGAGACTAGGTCCGGTAATGAACTCTTTGGCCCTGGCCCTGATGTGGGGGTCCCATATAGACCACAGGGCATCAGGTGTCCTCCCAAATGGCTTGCAGAGGCCCACACCTATGACTTGTCACCGCATTATTGATGGTCAGACGATGACTGGTGAGGTGTTTGGGTCATGGCAGCCATGAGGTCATCATTGAAGTTGCGTTTCCAAATAGGACGCTAGTTATGCCACTCATGACGTGTCACTCTGCTTTTGTCTCCAGGAGGTGCATTGTGGTTCACCCTGGTTTGGGGCGGACCCAGGTTATAAAAGGGGCTGGAGCCAACAAGGAGGTGCGCAGTCTTCTATTATGCTCCGAAAGAGCACACCTCCATGTGTTGAACCCATTGCGGCTTTAGGCCAGAGGTAGGCAGGGATAGGGTGGTGGATGCAGGCCACCACCACAGTTGGTAACGCAGAACGGTTAAGACCAGCTCCTGTCCTAACAGTCCTGCTTGTGCAGCCCAGTGGCATTAACAGGCCTGCTGCTGCTGATGCGCCTGCTGTCCACAGGTGTGGCCCCTACGCACACGGTCAGCGTACTCAATGGCCCCTGTGTTGTTAACAGGGAGTTCCTGGGCTGGGTGGGCATGTGGACCCTGTGACGCTAACAGGGCTCACAGTCTCCAGATCCGAATGGCGTCTAACTCGGTTCAGGCTACTATTAGTTTCATAGCCACACAGCTCTGTATCCTCCACCAAACCTTCAAGTTGCCAACCTCTCCTTTTCCAACTGGGAGCACGGTGGACACTGACTGCTGAAGGTGATATATACCTTTCTCTTTCTTTTCTTATTAATTTTTGTTATATAGCGGTCACAGATTATATACCACTTTATCCAAATCTGCCAGTCCCACTGTAACAGATGTTGTTTCTTCAGCAAATGTTACAGTTGTTTAACCACCAAATCCACGGACCAAAATTTTTTTCCCCTTTCCAACACACCTGTTCCCCTTTCCAACAGCATCTGTCCTTTTTCAACTCATTTTGGGATATGACCAAAAGTGCAACTGTGCAGGGACACCGTACTCAACGCCATCTCAGCACAGCAGCCATCCCTCGGTCCCTCCGATGTGGACAAGTAAAAGACCATTTCCTCCTATCCATGACAAAGTGTTGAGATTCACTCTGTGCAGCACTGGTGTTTAGTGGAAAAGTAGATCTAAGATTGCGTACCACATTCTGCAGATACTCCTGTATACGTGCGTCTATTTCTATGGCAGGAATTAGTTCGCCAAATTTTGTCTTGTACCGGGGATCTAACAGTGTGGCAACCCAGTATTCAGGATTACTTCAAATTCATACAATCCGAGGGTCATGTAGGTAGTGCAGCAAGAAGGCGCTCATGTGTCTTGTGCATCCAGGAGGACCAAGTCCTTGGTGTGTTGGTGGCAGAGAGGTGAGAATCGTGCATCCTTCCTCTGCCCTCTACCCACAACCTCGCACAACCGAAATGTGAGCAAGCTCTCACTCATCTGCTGAGTCTTCCATGCCCATCGCCAGTTCGTCCTCCATTTCTTCATGGGCTCCTGCACTTTCATCAACACTTTTTGCTGATACTATGCGCCCTTGTTAATCCCTCTCCCTCACCATGACTGCCGCATAGGTGCCGCTGACCATCTGGACCTCGTAGATCTTGTTATCCCTTCCGCATATGACTCCTCCTGTACTTCCTCCCCTTCCTCTTGTCCCAACACCTGACTCCGAATAATAATTACAGTGTGCTCCATCATGTAGATGACCAGAATTGTCACGCTGAGAATGACATTGCCAGTGCTAAACATCTTCGTCGACATTTCAAAACTGTGTAGCAGGGTGCATAGGTCCTTGATCTGACACCACTCCAGCAGCGTGATCTGCACCACCTCTGGATCAACTTATCCCAGGCTATATGTCTTACCGTATTTCAGCAGGGCTCTGCGGTGCTGCCACACACGCTGCAACATGTGCAGATTCCAATTCCTGCGTGTCGGAACATCGCATTTCCGGCGTTTAACTGCCAGACCCTAAGACTTCCGGAGTGATGAAAGTTGTTGAGCTGCTGTGTGCGCACGATGGAAGTGAGCACATAGCGAGCGTGCCCGCTGCACAAGGCCATGTAGGCCGTGATGGTGTTTTAAAAATTGCTGGAGAATTCGGATCAACACGTGAGCCATAAAAGGCACGTGTGTCACATTGCCCTGAGGATGGCCCGCAGCCAGGTTTGCATCATTGCCGCACACGGCTGTTAAGTCACCAACGGAGTCCGCTCCGTCAATTTGTACTCCGGTCGCCAGGTGACAACGTGTTCCTTTCATGAATAGTGCTGATGATGGGAGAGTAGTCGATGCCAGCGGCGCAGGTGGACGCAGGTTATGCTCACCCACTGGGCTGCATTACCTTGACAGATGCAGAATCTCTGGCTGAATGTAGCTGGTGGGTATCTCACAGATGAAATACCATCATTCAGCTACAACCAATGGGAAGACACCACACCCTTTTTTATGCCCATCCTGTCTGCAGACCACTGCCAGACATAGCTATGAACCTCTGGTTAATTTTACCCCCAGTTCAGTTTTATGATTTTGTGTGCTTGTTACCTGACTACTTTTCCTGCTTGCTGTTTATGTACCTTGTTGGCCGATACGCATTTCACCTCTGCTTGTTTTCTGATTAAGTCCTGGCCGTCCCATTCTGTTCCTGTTCCTCAATTAATGTTTTGACCCTGCCTGACTACTATTCTCTGTAATAGCGGTGTGACTCACATTTCCCATACATTTCAAAGTAAAACTTTGACCGCCTGATGGCATTGAGCTCTGCTGCCAGCATAGTAAGGAGGTGTGTGGTAGTCCTTGTGCGCAGTTGCAAGGAAGGGTGGCCTGACCACACAGGGTTTGCGCAAAGGTAGAGGACCCACACGAGGTTGAAGAGGCAGAAGCAGTGTATTAACTTCTACATACAGAACAAGGATTGAAACAACTCGTGGGGACGGCAAGACTTGTACAGCAGACCCTTCTCCATCTCTCACCATAGTTTGCCAGTGCCCAGTCAGTGACATGTAATGACCCTGTCTATGCTTACTGGTCCAAGTATCTGTGTTGAAATGCACCCTGTCGCACACAGATTTTCTCAAGGAAGTGGTGATGTTGTGTGCGACATGCCGGTGTAGCGCGGGCATGCTTTTCTTGGAGAAGCAGTGGTGATTGGGCATCTGGTACTGGGGCACAGCGACAGACATAAGGTCTGTAAAATCCTGTGTGTCCACTACGCGTAAAGGCAGCATTTCGGTAGCCAACAGCTTACAGAGGGATAGAGTCAACCACTTAGCGTTGTCATGGGTCGCAGTAAGTGGCCTTTTATTTGACCACATCTGAGGGACAGAGATCTGGCTGCTGTCTGTAGACGGTGTTGAGTAGGGTGTCCCTGGAAAAATGCAGGTTTGTGAGAAAAGTGCAGGCGGAGACATGATGTTGGCTTCATCTTGCCTTCAGATCTGTTCATCTTGTATCATTTTTAAAAAACACAGCAAGCAAGGGTTACTCCAAGCGGAGTCTCCCTTTTTTTCCAAAAATTGGGCCCCACACAGACACCTTATCAGTGGCAGCACTTGTGCCCTAGTTGCAAACAGGATGTTTTGATTTGCATCAAGCACATTCCAAATCCACAAGCATTTCCTCTCCCCAGGATGACACAGGGGTAGTAAATTCCTTCTGGATCCATGACTTGTTCATTTTGATGAACGTCAGTCTGTCCACATTGTCACTGGACAGACGCGTGCGCTTATCTGTCAGCACACACCCAGCAGCACTGAAGACACGTTCAGAGACAACGCTGGCAGCTGGACACGACAAAATCTTCGAGGCGTAACTGGAGAGCTCTTGACATTTTTCTAGATTTGAAGCACAAAAGGAGCAAGGCTCCATTTGCAAAGTCATTGCATCGATGTTCATTTGGAGATACTCCTGTATCATCCTCTCCATCCGTTGACTATGTGTCAGACTTGTTGTCTCTGGTGGCCTTGCAAAGGAGGGTCTAAAAAAATTATGAAAAGATTCCATAAAATTGCTGTTACCAGCACCAGATACGGTCCTACTGGTACGGGTAGACTGTTGAAGATGACGAGGCCGTCCCATGTTTGTCAAGTTACAACTGGGAGAATCACTCCCTTCACCTGCACGGTTGTTTGGTGGAAAAGCCGAGCTAAGATCGAGTAACAGCTTCTGCTGATACTCCTGCATACGTGCGTCCCTTTCTATGGGTGGAATTATGTCACAAAATTTGGACTTGTCCCGGGGATCTAATAGTGTGGCAAGCCAGTAGTCATCATCACTTCTAATTTTGACAATACGAGGGTCATGTTGGAGGTAGTGCAACAAGAAGGCACTCATGTGTCTTGCGCAGCCATGCGCACCAAGTCCACGCTGTGTTTGTGGCATAGAGGTGCTAACCGTTCTTTCTTCCTCTGTCATCTCCCCCCAACCTCTTTCAACTGAAATTTGACCAAGGTCCCCCTCATCTGCTGAGTCTTCCATGTCCATGGACAGTTCGTCCTCCATATCTTCATGTCCTCCTGCACCTTCCTCAACATCTCACCTGCTACCATGCGCCCTTGTTGATCCCTGTCCCCCATGGTCCCATGCCTGCCGCGTTGGTGATGATGAACGTCTGGACCTTGGTGATGTTGTTGTGTCTTGCGCATATGAATCCTCCTGTAGTTCCTCCCCTTCCTGTTGTCCCACCCCCTGACTACGAATAGTGTTTAGCGTGTGCTCCAGCATGTAAATGACTGTAATCGTCATGCTGATAATGGCATTGTCAGCGCTAAACATATTCGTCGCCATGTCGAAACTGTGCAGAAGGGTGCATAGGTCCTTGATCTGAGATCACTCCATCAGGGTGATCTGCCCCACTTCTGCATCTCGTTGGCCCAGGCTATACATCATGACGTATTGCACCAGGGCTCGCCGGTGCTGCCACAGTCGCTGTAACATGTGGAGAGTTGAATTCCAGCGTGTCGCCACATCGCATTTCAGGCGATGAACCGGCAGGCCGAAAGACTTCTGGAGCGATGCAAGTCGCTCAGGTGCGGCGGTTGAACGGCGGAAGTGAGCACTGCAGACAGTTTCCGTGCCCTGGTCAGAAGGCCATCTAGGCCGGGATAGTGTGTTAAAAATTGCTGGACAACAAGGTTAAACACGTGAGCCATACAAGGCACGTGTGTCACCTTGCCCAGGCGAAGGGCCGCACCCAGGTTTGCAGCATTGTCGCACACGGCCTTACCAGGCTGCAGGTTGAGTGGAGACAACCATTTATCAAAATCAGTCTCCAGAGCTGCCCACAACTCAGTCGCTGTGTGACTCCTATTTCAAAGACATGTCAAGCTAAAGACCGCCTGATGCCGTTGCGCTCTGCTACCAGCATAGTAATGAGGGGTGCGTGATTCCTTCTGCGCAGTGAGAACGCTGGTGGCCTGACCAGGCAGGCTTGGGGCGGAGGTGGAGGACCCAGATGAGGTGGAGGATGCAGAAGCAGTGGCGGAACTTGGACAGACAGAGGATTGACACACAAGTCGTGGGGACGGCAAGACTTGTGCAGCAGACCCTTCACCATCTATCACCATAGTTACCCAGTGGCCAGTCAGCGACATGTAACGTCCCTGTCCATGCTTACTGGTCCAAGTATCGGTGGTGAAATGCACCCGTTCACACACAGAGTTTCTCAAGGAAGCGGTGATGTTGTGTGCGACATGCTGGTGTAGCGCGGGCACACCTTTCTTAGAGAAGTAGTGGCGACTAGGCATCTGGTACTGGGGCACAGCGACAGACATAAGGTCTCTAAAATCCTGTGTGTCCACTAGGCGGAAAGGCAGCATTTCTGTAGTCAACAGCTTACAGAGGGATAGAGTCAACCTCTTCGCTTTGTCATGGGTCGCAGGAAGTGGCCTTTTATTTGACCACATCTGAGGGACAGAGATCTGGCTGCTGTGTGTAGACGGTGTTGAGTCGGGTGTCCCTGGAAAAATGCAGCTTTGTGAGGAAAGTGCAGGCGGAGACATGATGTTGCCTTCATCCAAAGTTGGTGCTATCGATGTCTGAGAGAGCTGTACACACTCACTTGTTTCCCCTTCCAAACCAACTGACGACCTACCAAGCAAACTGCCTGTTGCGGTTACAGTGGTGGAAGTTGTGGGTGGAAAAACAGGTGTGACAGCTGTCCCCACAGTCCTAGAAGATGACGAGCGCGCGGATGCACTGGAAGGGGCAGGCGGTGGATGGTTCGCTCCGCTAGGCCGCATTGCAGCACGGTGAGCTTCCCATCGGGCCATATGATATTTATTCATGTGACGATTCATGGAAGAAGTTGTCAAACTGCTGAGGTTTTGACCTCTACTAAGAGAACCATGACAAATTTTACAGATCACATAATTTGGGCGATCTTTTTCTATGTCAAAAAAGGACCTGGCTAGGCAAGGCTTAGAGGCCATGCGACCTGTTGATCCACCCCGAATAATGCTCAGAGGCAGAGTGGTGGCTGAGGATGCAGTTGTAGACGTGCTACCAGTGCTCCGACTGTGTCCAGGAAGGCGCCAGGTTACTTCGACGTCGGTTGCATCCTCCTCCACCGCCTCTGTTGACCTCCTCGAGTGTCTGACTGTGGGTTGACAGTAGGTGTGATCTAGAACTTAATCATCAATTGTTGTGTTTGCACTCCCCTACCCCTCAGACCGAGTTTCTTCTTGCCCTGACCGAATATTTAAGTTGTCATCCCAATCGGGTATCTGCGTCTCATCTTCATCAGTATGTTCCTCATTGCCTATAACCACAGTTGTTGGAAAGGCAGCATTTTGGTAGCCAACAGTTTGCATATGATGAAAGTCAACCTCCAAGCCATTTCATGCCCTTCTAAAAGCATGTAAAACACAGCGAGGGGACTCCAACCACAGTCTCCCTCGTTGCCACTAACTGGGCCACACACACCCCACTTGACTGGCATCGGTTGAGCCCCCTTTTGAAAAAGAAAAAGATGCTTTGCATGAAGCACTCTCAAAAATACGCGTGCCTTTCCCGTCCCCTGGCTGACCCAGGGGAAGAAAAGTCCTCTGAGAGCCATGACTTGTTCATCTTGGTTCTTTTAGAGACACAGCGAGGGGACTCCAACCACAGTCTCCCTCGTTGCCACTAACTGGGCCACACACACCCCACTTGACTGGCATCGGTTGAGCCCCCTTTTGAAAAAGAAAAAGATGCTTTGCATGAAGCACTCTCAAAAATACGCGTGCCTTTCCCGTCCCCTGGCTGACCCAGGGGAAGAAAAGTCCTCTGAGAGCCATGACTTGTTCATCTTGGTTCTTTTAGAGACACAGCGAGGGGACTCCAACCACAGTCTCCCTCGTTGCCACTAACTGGGCCACACACACCCCACTTGACTGGCATCGGTTGAGCCCCCTTTTGAAAAAGAAAAAGATGCTTTGCATGAAGCACTCTCAAAAATACGCGTGCCTTTCCCGTCCCCTGGCTGACCCAGGGGAAGAAAAGTCCTCTGAGAGCCATGACTTGTTCATCTTGGTTCTTTTAGAGACACAGCGAGGGGACTCCAACCACAGTCTCCCTCGTTGCCACTAACTGGGCCACACACACCCCACTTGACTGGCATCGGTTGAGCCCCCTTTTGAAAAAGAAAAAGATGCTTTGCATGAAGCACTCTCAAAAATACGCGTGCCTTTCCCGTCCCCTGGCTGACCCAGGGGAAGAAAAGTCCTCTGAGAGCCATGACTTGTTCATCTTGGTTCTTTTAGAGACACAGCGAGGGGACTCCAACCACAGTCTCCCTCGTTGCCACTAACTGGGCCACACACACCCCACTTGACTGGCATCGGTTGAGCCCCCTTTTGAAAAAGAAAAAGATGCTTTGCATGAAGCACTCTCAAAAATACGCGTGCCTTTCCCGTCCCCTGGCTGACCCAGGGGAAGAAAAGTCCTCTGAGAGCCATGACTTGTTCATCTTGGTTCTTTTAGAGACACAGCGAGGGGACTCCAACCACAGTCTCCCTCGTTGCCACTAACTGGGCCACACACACCCCACTTGACTGGCATCGGTTGACCCCCCCTTTTGACAAAGAAAAAGATGCTTTGCATGAAGCACTCTCAAAAATACGCGTGCCTTTCCCGTCCCCTGGCTGACCCAGGGGAAGAAAAGTCCTCTGAGAGCCATGACTTGTTCATCTTGGTTCTTTTAGAGACACAGCGAGGGGACTCCAACCACAGTCTCCCTCGTTGCCACTAACTGGGCCACACACACCCCACTTGACTGGCATCGGTTGAGCCCCCTTTTGAAAAAGAAAAAGATGCTTTGCATGAAGCACTCTCAAAAATACGCGTGCCTTTCCCGTCCCCTGGCTGACCCAGGGGAAGAAAAGTCCTCTGAGAGCCATGACTTGTTCATCTTGGTTCTTTTAGAGACACAGCGAGGGGACTCCAACCACAGTCTCCCTCGTTGCCACTAACTGGGCCACACACACCCCACTTGACTGGCATCGGTTGAGCCCCCTTTTGAAAAAGAAAAAGATGCTTTGCATGAAGCACTCTCAAAAATACGCGTGCCTTTCCCGTCCCCTGGCTGACCCAGGGGAAGAAAAGTCCTCTGAGAGCCATGACTTGTTCATCTTGGTTCTTTTAGAGACACAGCGAGGGGACTCCAACCACAGTCTCCCTCGTTGCCACTAACTGGGCCACACACACCCCACTTGACTGGCATCGGTTGACCCCCCCTTTTGACAAAGAAAAAGATGCTTTGCATGAAGCACTCTCAAAAATACGCGCCCCTGGCTGACCCAGGGGAAGAAAAGTCCTCTGAGAGCCATGACTTGTTCATCTTGGTTCTTTTAGAGACACAGCGAGGGGACTCCAACCAACAGTCTCCCTCGTTGCCACTAACTGGGCACACACACCCCCACTTGACTGGCATCGGTTGACCCCCCCCCCTTTTTGACAAAGAAAAAGATGCTTTGCATGAAGCACTCTCAAAAATACGCGTGCCTTTCCCGTCCCCTGGCTGACCCAGGGGAAGAAAAGTCCTCTGAGAGCCATGACTTGTTCATCTTGGTTCTTTTAGAGACACAGCGAGGGGACTCCAACCACAGTCTCCCTCGTTGCCACTAACTGGGCCACACACACCCCACTTGACTGGCATCGGTTGACCCCCCCTTTTGACAAAGAAAAAGATGCTTTTCATGAAGCACTCTCAAAAATACGCGTGCCTTTCCCGTCCCCTGGCTGACCCAGGGGAAGAAAAGTCCTCTGAGAGCCATGACTTGTTCATCTTGGTTCTTTTAGAGACACAGCGAGGGGACTCCAACCACAGTCTCCCTCGTTGCCACTAACTGGGCCACACACACCCCACTTGACTGGCATCGGTTGAGCCCCCTTTTGAAAAAGAAAAAGATGCTTTGCATGAAGCACTCTCAAAAATACGCGTGCCTTTCCCGTCCCCTGGCTGACCCAGGGGAAGAAAAGTCCTCTGAGAGCCATGACTTGTTCATCTTGGTTCTTTTAGAGACACAGCGAGGGGACTCCAACCACAGTCTCCCTCGTTGCCACTAACTGGGCCACACACACCCCACTTGACTGGCATCGGTTGACCCCCCCTTTTGACAAAGAAAAAGATGCTTTGCATGAAGCACTCTCAAAAATACGCGTGCCTTTCCCGTCCCCTGGCTGACCCAGGGGAAGAAAAGTCCTCTGAGAGCCATGACTTGTTCATCTTGGTTCTTTTAGAGACACAGCGAGGGGACTCCAACCACAGTCTCCCTCGTTGCCACTAACTGGGCCACACACACCCCACTTGACTGGCATCGGTTGACCCCCCCTTTTGACAAAGAAAAAGATGCTTTGCATGAAGCACTCTCAAAAATACGCGTGCCTTTCCCGTCCCCTGGCTGACCCAGGGGAAGAAAAGTCCTCTGAGAGCCATGACTTGTTCATCTTGGTTCTTTTAGAGACACAGCGAGGGGACTCCAACCACAGTCTCCCTCGTTGCCACTAACTGGGCCACACACACCCCACTTGACTGGCATCGGTTGAGCCCCCCTTTTGAAAAAGAAAAAGATGCTTTGCATGAAGCACTCTCAAAAATACGCGTGCCTTTCCCGTCCCCTGGCTGACCCAGGGGAAGAAAAGTCCTCTGAGAGCCATGACTTGTTCATCTTGGTTCTTTTAGAGACACAGCGAGGGGACTCCAACCACAGTCTCCCTCGTTGCCACTAACTGGGCCACACACACCCCACTTGACTGGCATCGGTTGAGCCCCCTTTTGAAAAAGAAAAAGATGCTTTGCATGAAGCACTCTCAAAAATACGCGTGCCTTTCCCGTCCCCTGGCTGACCCAGGGGAAGAAAAGTCCTCTGAGAGCCATGACTTGTTCATCTTGGTTCTTTTAGAGACACAGCGAGGGGACTCCAACCACAGTCTCCCTCGTTGCCACTAACTGGGCCACACACACCCCACTTGACTGGCATCGGTTGAGCCCCCTTTTGAAAAAGAAAAAGATGCTTTGCATGAAGCACTCTCAAAAATACGCGTGCCTTTCCCGTCCCCTGGCTGACCCAGGGGAAGAAAAGTCCTCTGAGAGCCATGACTTGTTCATCTTGGTTCTTTTAGAGACACAGCGAGGGGACTCCAACCACAGTCTCCCTCGTTGCCACTAACTGGGGCCACACACACCCCACTTGACTGGCATCGGTTGAGCCCCCCTTTTTGAAAAAGAAAAAGATGCTTTTGCATGAAGCACTCTCAAAAATACGCGTGCCCTTTCCCGTCCCCTGGCTGACCCAGGGGAAGAAAAGTCCTCTGAGAGCCATGACTTGTTCATCTTGGTTCTTTTAGAGACACAGCGAGGGGACTCCAACCACAGTCTCCCTCGTTGCCACTAACTGGGCCACACACACCCCACTTGACTGCATCGGTTGAGCCCCCCCTTTTGACAAAGAAAAAGATGCTTTGCATGAAGCACTCTCAAAAATACGCGTGCCTTTCGCCTCCCCTGGCTGACCCAGGGGAAGAAAAGTCCTCTGAGAGCCAGGTCCACATTGTCAGTGGACAGACACGTGTGCTTATCTGCCAGCAGACCCCCCAGCAGCACTGAAGACAGGTTCCGAGAGAACGCTGGCTGCAGGACACGACAAGATCCTCAAGGCGTACGTGGCGAGCTCAGGCAATTTATCCAGATTGGAAGCCTAAAATGAGCAGGGCTCAAGTTGCACAATAATGGAATCGATGTTTCTTTGCATATACTCATATATCTGTGTGTCTCCCTCTTTTTCCTTGTCCAGCTGTTTTGTTTTCACATGAGTATATGTCCTTGTCACTTTCCCATGTGTTTGTGTTATGTTGTGAGTTGTTTGTCACCTTTTGGACACCTTTCAGGGTGTTTTCTAGGTGTTTTACTGTGTTTGTGATTGCCTGCCATTGTTTCCTATGGGCTCGAGTTCGGTTCGTCGAACGTTCGACGAGCCGAACTCGAGCCAGACCCCCCGTTCGGCGAACCGCCTCGAGCCGAACCGGGACCGGTTCGCTCATCTCTAATTACTATATCACACTGAGGAGAAGAGCGGCCATATTACTATATATATATATTACTATATCACACTGAGGAGAAGAGCGGCCATAATACTATATATATATTACTATATCACACTGAGGAGAAGAGCGGCCATATTACTATATATATATAACTATATCACACTGAGGAGAAGAGCGGCCATATTACTATATATATTACTATATCACACTGAGGAGAAGAGCGGCCATATTACTATATATATTACTATATCACACTGAGGAGAAGAGCGGCCATATTACTATATATATTACTATATCACACTGAGGAGAAGAGCGGCCATAATACTATATATATATTACTATATCACACTGAGGAGAAGAGCAGCCATATTACTATATATATATATTACTATATCACACTGAGGAGAAGAGCGGCCATATTACTATATATATATTACTATATCACACTGAGGAGAAGAGCGGCCATATTACTATATATATATTACTATATCACACTGAGGAGAAGAGCGGCCATATTATTATATATATATAACTATATCACACTGAGGAGAAGAGCAGCCATATTACTATATATATATTACTATATCACACTGAGGAGAAGAGCGGCCATATTACTATATATATTACTATATCACACTGAGGAGAAGAGCGGCCATATTACTATATATATATACTATATCACACTGAGGAGAAGAGCGGCCATAATACTATATATATATTACTATATCACACTGAGGAGAAGAGCAGCCATATTACTATATATATATATTACTATATCACACTGAGGAGAAGAGCGGCCATATTACTATATATATATTACTATATCACACTGAGGAGAAGAGCGGCCATATTACTATATATATATTACTATATCACACTGAGGAGAAGAGCGGCCATATTACTATATATATATTACTATATCACACTGAGGAGAAGAGCGGCCATAATACTATATATATATTACTATATCACACTGAGGAGAAGAGCGGCCATATTACTATATATATATTACTATATCACACTGAGGAGAAGAGCGGCCATATTACTATATATATATTACTATATCACACTGAGGAGAAGAGCGGCCATATTACTATATATATATTACTATATCACACTGAGGAGAAGAGCGGCCCTATTACTATATATATTACTATATCACACTGAGGAGAAGAGCGGCCATATTACTATATATATATATTACTATATCACACTGAGAAGAAGAGCGGCCATATTACTATATATATATTACTATATCACACTGAGGAGAAGAGTGGCCATATTACTATATATATATATATATATTACTATATCACACTGAGGAGAAGAGCGACCATATTACTATATATATATATTACTATATCACACTGAGGAGAAGAGCGGCCATATTATTATATATATATATTACTATATCACACTCAGGAGAAGAGCGGCCATATTATTATATATATATATTACTATATCACACTGAGGAGAAGAGCGGCCATATTATTATATATATATATATTACTATATCACACTGAGGAGAAGAGAGCGGCCATATTATTTTATATATATATTACTATATCACACTGAGGAGAAGAGTGGCCATATTACTATATATATATATTACTTTATCACACTGAGGAGAAGAGCGGCCATATTACTATATATATATATTACTATATCACACTGAGGAGAAAGAGCGGCCATATTATTATATATATATATTACTATATCACACTGAGGAGAAGAGCGGCCAAATTACTATATATATATTACTATATCACACTGAGGAGAAGAGCGGCCATATTACTATATATATATTACTATATCACACTGAGGAGAAGAGCGGCCATATTACTATATATATATTACTATATCACACTGAGGAGAAGAGCAGCCATATTACTATATATATATTACTATATCACACTGAGGAGAAGAGCGGCCATATTACTATATATATATATATTACTATATCACACTGAGGAGAAGAGTGGCCCATATTACTATATATATATATATTACTATATCACACTGAGGAGAAGAGCGGCCATATTATAATATATATATATTACTATATCACACTGAGGAGAAGAGCGGCCATATTATTATATATATATATTACTATATCACACTGAGGAGAAGAGCGGCCATATTATTATATATATATATTACTATATCACACTGAGGAGAAGAGCGGCCATATTATTATATATATATATTACTATATCACACTAAGGAGAAGAGCGGCCATATTACTATATATATATTACTATATCACACTGAGGAGAAGAGCGGCCATATTACTATATATATATTACTATATCACACTGAGGAGAAGAGCGGCCATATTACTATATATATTACTATATCACACTGAGGAGAAGAGCGGCCATATTATTATATATATATTACTATATCACACTGAGGAGAAGAGCGGCCATATTACTATATATATATTACTATATCACACTGAGGAGAAGAGCGGCCATATTACTATGTATATTACTATATCACACTGAGGAGGAGAGCGGCCATATTACTATATATATATTACTATATCACACTGAGGAGAAGAGCGGCCATATTACTATATATATATTACTATATTACACTGAGAAGAGCGGCCATATAACTATATATATATATATATATTACTATATTACACTGAGGAGAAGAGCGGCCATATTACTATATATATATTACTATATCACACTGAGGAGAAGAGCGGCCATATTACTATATATATATTACTATATCACACTGAGGAGAAGAGCGGCCATATTACTATATATATATTACTATATCGCACTGAGGAGAAGAGCGGCCATATTACTATATATATATTACTATATCACACTGAGGAGAAGAGCGGCCATATTACTATATATATATTACTATATCACACTGAGGAGAAGAGCGGCCATATTACTATATATATATATTACTATATCACACTGAGGAGGAGAGCGGCCATATTACTATATATATATTACTATATCACACTGAGGAGAAGAGCGGCCATATTACTATATATATATATTACTATATCACACTGAGGAGAAGAGCGGCCATATTACTATATATATATATATATATATATTACTATATCACACTGAGGAGAAGAGCGGACATATTACTATATATATATTACTATATCACACTGAGGAGGAAAGCTGCCATATTACTATATATATTACTATATCACACTGAGGAGAAGAGCGGCCATATTACTATATATATTACTATATCACACTGAGGAGAAGAGCGGCCATATTACTATATATATTACTATATCACACTGAGGAGAAGAGCGGCCATATTACCATATATATATTACTATATCACACTGAGGAGAAGGGCGGCCATATTACTATATATATTACTATATCACACTGAGGAGAAGAGCGGCCATATTACTATATATATATATATATATATATATATATATATATATATATATATATATATTACTATATCACACTTAGGAGAAGAGCGGCCATATTACTATATATATATATATTACTATATCACACTGAGGAGAAGAGCGGCCATATTACTATATATATTACTATATCACACTGAGGAGAAGAGCGGCCATATTACTATATATATTACTATATCACACTGAGGAGAAGAGCGGCCATATTACTATATATATTACTATATAACACTGAGGAGAAGGGCGGCCATATTACTATATATATTACTATATAACACTGAGAAGAAGAGCGGCCATATTACTATATATATATATTACTATATCACACTGAGGAGAAGAGCGGCCATATTACTATATATATTACTATATCACACTGAGGAGAAGAGCGGCCATATTACTATATGTATTACTATATCACACTGAGGAGAAGAGCGGCCATATTACTATATATATATTACTATATCACACTGAGGAGAAGAGCGGCCATATTACTATATATATATTACTATATCACACTGAGGAGAAGAGTGGCCATATTACTATATATATATTACTATATCACACTGAGGAGAAGAGCGGCCATATTACTATATATATTACTATATCACACTGAGGAGAAGAGCGGCCATATTACTATATATATATTACTATATCACACTGAGGAGAAGAGCGGCCATATTACTATATATATATTACTATATCACACTGAGGAGAAGAGCGGCCATATTACTATATATATATTACTATATCACACTGAGGAGAAGAGCGGCCATATTACTATATATATTACTATATCACACTGAGGAGAAGAGCGGCCATATTACTATATATATTACTATATCACACTGAGGAGAAGAGCGGCCATATTACTATATATATATTACTATATCACACTGAGGAGAAGAGCAGCCATATTACTATATATATATTACTATATCACACTGAGGAGAAGAGCGGCCATATTACTATATATATATATATATATATATATATATATATTACTATATCACACTGAGAAGAGCGGCCATATTACTATATATATATATATATATTACTATATCACACTGAGGAGAAGAGCGGCCATATTACTATATATATATATTACTATATCGCACTGAGGAGAAGAGCGGTTATATTACTATATATATATATTACTATATCACACTGAGGAGAGGAGCGGCCATAATACTATACATATATATTACTATATCACACTGAGGAGAGGAGCGGCCATAATACTATATATATATATATTACTATATCACACTGAGGAGAAGGGCGGCCATATTACTATATATATATATATTACTATATCACACTGAGGAGAAGGGCGGCAATATTACTATATATATATTACTATATCACACTGAGGAGAAGGGCGGCCATATTACTATATATATATATATTACTATATCACACTGAGGAGAAGGGCGGCAATATTACTATATATATATTACTATATCACACTGAGGAGAAGAGCGGCCATATTACTATATATATATTACTATATCACACTGAGGAGAAGAGCGGCCATATTACTATATATATATTACTATATCACACTGAGGAGAAGAGCGGCCATATTACTATATATATTACTATATCACACTGAGGAGGAAAGCGGCCATATTACTATATATATTACTATATCACACTGAGGAGAAGAGCGGCCATATTACTATATATATTACTATATCACACTGAGGAGAAGAGCGGCCATATTACTATATATATTACTATATAACACTGAGGAGAAGAGCGGCCATATTACTATATATATATTACTATATCACACTGAGGAGAAGAGCGGCCATATTACTATATATATATATTACTATATCACACTGAGGAGAAGAGCGGCCATAATACTATATATATATTACTATATCACACTGAGGAGAAGAGCGGCCATATTACTATATATATATTACTATATCACAATGAGGAGAAGAGCGGCCATATTACTATATATATATAACTATATCACACTGAGGAGAAGAGCGGCCATATTACTATATATATATTACTATATCACACTGAGGAGAAGAGCGGCCATATTACTATATATATATTACTATATCACACTGAGGAGAAGAGCGGCCATATTACTATATATATTACTATATCACACTGAGGAGAAGAGCGGCCATATTACTATATATATATTACTATATCACACTGAGGAGAAGAGCAGCCATATTACTATATATATATAACTATATCACACTGAGGAGAAGAGCAGCCATATTACTATATATATATAACTATATCACACTGAGGAGAAGAGCGGCCATATTACTATATATATATTACTATATCACACCGAGGAGAAGAGCAGCCATATTACTATATATATATAACTATATCACACTGAGGAGAAGAGCAGCCATATTACTATATATATATAACTATATCACACTGAGGAGAAGAGCAGCCATATTACTATATATGTATATTACTATATCACACTGAGGAGAAGATCGGCCATAATACTATATATATATTACTATATCACACTGAGGAGAAGAGCAGCCATATTACTATATATATATTACTATATCACACTGAGGAGAAGAGCGGCCATATTACTATATATATATTACTATATCACACTGAGGAGAAGAGCGGCCATATTACTATATATATATTACTTTATCACACTGAGGAGAAGAGCGGCCATAATACTATATATATATTACTATATCACACTGAGGAGAAGAGCGGCCATATTACTATATATATATTACTATATCACACTGAGGAGAAGAGCGGCCATATTACTATATATATATTACTATATCACACTGAGGAGAAGAGCGGCCATATTACTATATATATATTACTATATCACACTGAGGAGAAGAGCGGCCATAATACTATATATATATTACTATATCACACTGAGGAGAAGAGCGGCCATATTACTATATATATATTACTACATCACACTGAGGAGAAGAGCGGCCATATTACTATATATATATTACTATATCACACTGAGGAGAAGAGCGGCCATATTACTATATATATATTACTATATCACACTGAGGAGAAGAGCGGCCATATTACTATATATATATTACTATATCACACTGAGGAGAAGAGTGGCCATATTACTATATATATATATATTACTATATCACACTGAGGAGAAGAGCGGCCATATTACTATATATATATTACTATATCACACTGAGGAGAAGAGCGGCCATATTACTATATATATTACTATATCACACTGAGGAGAAGAGCGGCCATATTACTATATCACACTGAGGAGAAGAGCGGGCATATTACTATATATATATATTATATCACACTGAGGAGAAGAGCGGCCATATTACTATATATATATATATATATATATATATATATATATATATATTACTATATCACACTGAGGAGAAGAGCGGCCATATTACTATATATATATATATATATATATATATTACTATATCACACTGAGGAGAAGAGCGGCCATATTACTATATATATATATATATATATTACTATATCACACTGAGGAGAAGAGCGGCCATATTACTATATATATATTACTATATCACACTGAGGAGAAGAGCGGCCATATTAGTATATATATATATTACTATATCACACTGAGGAGGAAAGCGGCCATATTACTATATATATTACTATATCACACTGAGGAGAAGAGCGGCCATATTACTATATATATTACTATATCACACTGAGGAGAAGAGCGGCCATATTACTATATATATTACTATATAACACTGAGGAGAAGAGCGGCCATATTACTATATATATATTACTATATCACACTGAGGAGAAGAGCGGCCATATTACTATATATATATATTACTATATCACACTGAGGAGAAGAGCGGCCATAATACTATATATATATTACTATATCACACTGAGGAGAAGAGCGGCCATATTACTATATATATATAACTATATCACACTGAGGAGAAGAGCAGCCATATTACTATATATATATTACTATATCACACTGAGGAGAAGAGCGGCCATATTACTATATATATTACTATATCACACTGAGGAGAAGAGCGGCCATATTACTATATATATTACTATATCACACTGAGGAGAAGAGCGGCCCATAATACTATATATATATTACTATATCACACTGAGGAGAAGAGCAGCCATATTACTATATATGTATATTACTATATCACACTGAGGAGAAGAGCGGCCATATTACTATATATATATTACTATATCACACTGAGGAGAAGAGCGGCCATATTACTATATATATATTACTATATCACACTGAGGAGAAGAGCGGCCATATTACTATTATATATATTACTATATCACACTGAGGAGAAGAGCGGCCATAATACTATATATATATTACTATATCACACTGAGGAGAAGAGCGGCCATATTACTATATATATATTACTATATCACACTGAGGAGAAGAGCGGCCATATTACTATATATATATTACTATATCACACTGAGGAGAAGAGCGGCCATATTACTATATATATATATTACTATATCACACTGAGGAGAAGAGCGGCCCTATTACTATATATATTACTATATCACACTGAGGAGAAGAGCGGCCATATTACTATATATATATATTACTATATCACACTGAGAAGAAGAGCGGCCATATTACTATATATATATTACTATATCACACTGAGGAGAAGAGTGGCCATATTACTATATATATATATTACTATATCACACTGAGGAGAAGAGCGGCCATATTATTATATATATATATTACTATATCACACTGAGGAGAAGAGCGGCCATATTATTATATATATATATTACTATATCACACTGTCATGTAGAACTATTGAAGGGTCTCCATCCCCTCCTGTCCACCATCAGCCAGAGATCGTCATGACGATTATCTGATTGGCCTGGAAGCTTAAGGTATTTATGACTTTGGGTGATGGTAGAAGAAAAGCCAAAAGCTGCAGAGAAAGACAATTCTTTGTAATATTGGCGGGGAAAACTCCCAAAGCAGGTTTTGAAGTGCAACTTTAATGCTAGAAAGATGAAAAACACATTGCCAGAATCCCTGCGTCGTGCGGAACCCAGCGCACCGTCTCACCTGACGGGGAGATCGTCAGAATCTTGACCAATTAGTATTGGCCACTAAAATTGTGCTAGAGGCGTTGTGTTTGGTATCAATGTAACTGTAAAATCGAGATATTAAATATGACGCTAATATCTTTCACCTGTGTGACCCAGGAGCAAAGATATGAAAAACCCTAGAATTATGGAACTCTGTGAACATCAGAGCACAGCCCACAAGAGACCATAAAATGATGTCACAGAGTAAGGGGGGCTACCTAATGTATAATAGGAACAGCTTCGTTCTGGGGGCAGTCAGCACGAGGAGGGCATCATGAAGGGTGATGCTGGCCGATTCTAACATCTCTTGGAGCCCCTCCCTCCATAAGCAGACGTCACTTCTATGGCAGAAGCTTAGTAAGTTTCACGTTTATACCTTTTATTTTAATGTAACTGTTATGCCGTAATGTGTATTGTTCCCTTTTGTAAATTCTTGTATATTCTTTAAACACTGCCTATTTTCGGATTAAATATATAAAAATTTAAGAGTTTCTTTCCTTATGCTTTATATACGAATCCAAAACCCCGAAGGGCCTTATGCTATCTGAAACGGGTTCCCAGCTACCTGTAGAAAGTCTGGGTGGTGGCAGCGTAATTGTTATTGCATAGAATTATTGGAGTGCTATCATTAAGGGTACCGAGGTATATAAATATTCCATTAGCAGGAATCAGAGATATACATTTACCCTTGCTGTGAGACCTCCAATATTTGGCATTATCAGCTCAGCAGCCTCATCTTATGCATTGTCCTGCAGTACCAAAAGTGGCCTGCAGACAAGGGGGGCGCTAGAGAGTAGTCGTGTGTAACAAATCAGTGAACAGCTGCGGATTTCTGAGGGACTTCCCCGCCTGTTCTTGACAAATTGGTGGCAAGCGGTGGGATATATAAAGCATTAGTGATCTGGTTTGAGCAATCATCCCTTTCACTAAAAACTTGCAAAAGTTTTGAGGATCGAACTCAGTGTTTAAATATACCTGGAACAATACTGTACGTGTAGCAGTTACCCCCTCCCTTCTCTCTTGTTTTCTATTCTATCTTTTATTTGGCAATTATGGAGGCTGTGTCAGAAGCCTGGTACAATCAGCAGAAGAAGGAAGTTCTTTCTGCACTCTGCAGATCCAAGTTGATTGATGGCCATGGCAAAACGAGGCAGGACCTCATTAAAGAACTTTTACAATGGGACGCAGAGCACGTTCATTCCCCCAGTGCTGAAGAAGGGGAGGCAAGCCAAGCCCAGGATGGGACTGCTGCAGAATCCCCACCATCAACTGCGAGCCAGAGCAGTGACCAGGGCAACATGGACTCCTACCTGCAAATGGCCCTACAACAGTTCACTGCCGAGGACCGGCAGGGACGGCTGGACCTCATTCAGCAATATCGAGAGGCTGAGAGAGCCGAGCGCCAGGCCCAGGCTGAGAGAGCTGAGCGCCAGGCTCAGGCTGAGAGAGCCGAGCGAGAGGCTGAGCGAGCCGAGCGAGAGCGCCAAGCCCAGAGAGACCATGAATTGAATGTCCTCAAAGCCCGGCAGCAGACATCTTCCTCACTAAACGGTGAGTCCAATAATGCCAGCAGCTTTAAGCCCCGACCGGAGCACTTTCCTGTGATGGAAAAGGACGGGAATTTGGACAGCTTTCTGACGGGATTTGAAAAGACTTGCTTGCAGTACCAGTTGCCCTCAACACAATGGGCACAATACTTAACCCCAGGGCTGCGAGGCAAGGCCCTGGACGCGTTTGCCAGTCTCCCTCAAGAGCAGAGTGGAGACTATGGGGCCATAAAGCAGGCCCTAGTACGGAAGTATCAGCTGACTCCGGAGGTGTACCGAAAAAAATTCCGGACCCTCCAGCTCGGACCTCATGACAGCTACAGCGATTTGGAGGGTGGGCTCCAGCGCACCTTTGACCAGTGGATCCAAGGACTGTCCGTTACAACCTTTGAGGAGTTAAAGGACCTCATGGTGAAGGACCAACTCCTACATGTCTGTCCTGTGGAGGTTCGACAGTTTGTTATGGACCGAGAGCCCAAGGAGGCCTCAAAAGCAGCCCAGATTGCCGACGCCTATGTGGCCAACCGTGCATCGGAGGTGCGGAAGCCGTCCACCACTAGCTGGAAAGGGGGTAAGATGACAACTACAACCACCCCTGCCCCTACCAGCCGACCTCCCGTAGGTCCTGTTTCATCCACCAGTGCCCGGCCCACCTCTGACACTCGCAGGTGTTTTTCCTGCAACCTGCCTGGACACCTCAGCTCTGGTTGCCCAGAGAGGCAGAAGAGGAACCCCACATCCAAGGCCCAAGGGCCCACTGGAACTGTCCTTTTGGCAAGGAAGGCGGGTGGTAGGGCCTGCGAAAACCTACACCCCGTCACCGTAGGCGGAACCCCCACTGTGGGGCTCAAGGACACTGGGGCCGACAGAACACTGGTCCGCCCTGAACTGGTACCCCCTGAAAACTTTATCCCGGGAAAACTCCTGACTGTCGCCTTGGCGGGGGGTGTCCACCACTCCTTCCCAATGGCCCTGATTCCCCTCGACTGGGGTGCTGGGAGAGGGTTGAGGGAAGTGGGGGTGGATGAACATCTACCAACCAATGTTTTATTGGGGACTGATCTGGGGCGATTAGTTGCACAATTTCTCCCTGATGATCCTCCCGAATCCAAAAAGTCATGTGATACAAATGTTGTTGATCAGTCATGTGATGCAAATGTTGTTAAATCATGTGATGCAAATGTTGTTGATAAGTCATGCGACCCGAATGCGGATATCCAGAACGTGATTACAAATGTTGTGCATGGTAATAAAGTGGAGGTTTGTACAGGGGAACTCAGCCATGCCACGCGGCAGGGTGACGTGGCTGAGGACGACCCCAAGGTAGCAAGTGTCTGTACCGACAGAGATGGAGGAAGACATGAGAACCACGAGGACAGTGGTCAAATGCAACTGAGCAGTGTCACAGCGGACAGTGACACAGCCAGTAGTACCTGTCAGGCTGATGGGGAAGAGTGGTTATTCCCCGGGGAGACAGCCTTCATCGGTGCTGTCACCCGCAGTCAGAGTGCCCAGAACGCAAATGAAACCTTGCCTTCTGACACCTCTTCACCCAGAGGGATAACGGAACTGGTTACGGACCCAGAGCAGGTCCCAGAGGGTCCCGGTGAGGTTGGAACCTTAACGTCACTTTTGGCTGCCTCTAGCCAAGAGTTCCAGGTGGCTCTACGAACTGATGCCAGTCTAGAGACGTTAAGGGACCTCGCCGAGAAGCCCTCCTCAGAGACCGATAAGGAGAGGGTATTCTGGGACCAGGGAAAGTTGTACCGGGAGACAATTCCCTGTAACCCCCAACAAGAGTGGCTGAAGGAAAGACAGCTGGTGGTGCCTCACCGCTTTAGGAGTGAGTTGCTGCGGATTGCCCATGAGATCCCACTCGCCGGACACTTGGGGGTCAGCAAAACCAAGGCCCGGCTGTCTCACCACTTCTATTGGCCCAAAATGGGGACAGATGTTGCCAACTACTGCCGCTCCTGTATCACATGTCAAAGAGTGGGAAAGTCAGGGCCTGCTCCCAAAGCTCCCCTGATCTCTTTGCCGGTGATAGAGGAGCCTTTCCAGAGGGTCGCTGTGGACATTGTCGGGCCTCTGGCCGTCCCCAGCAGCTCTGGAAAACGGTTCGTCCTTACTGTGGTAGACTATGCTAACCGGTATCCGGAGGCAGTGGCTCTGTCCTCAGTTAGAGCCGATAAGGTGGCAGATGCCCTCTTGATCATATTCTCCCGAGTAGGATTTCCCAGGGAGATGCTTACCGACCAGGGGACTCAGTTCATGTCTCGTCTAATGGAGGCTCTCTGTAAGAAAATGCAGGTGCGGCATCTGATATCAAGCGCTTATCACCCACAGACCAATGGTTTGTGTGAGCGATTTAATGGTACACTTAAGCAGATGCTTAAGATGCTGGTTGAGTCACATGGACGCGACTGGGAGCGGTATCTCTCACACCTGCTGTTTGCCTACAGAGAGGTACCACAGGCCTCAACGGGGTTTTCCCCCTTCGAGCTCCTGTATGGCAGACGAGTCCGGGGGCCTCTTGGTCTGGTAAGGGAATCCTGGGAAGAGGAACTGAATTCCCCAGAAGTGTCCGTTGTGGAGTATGTCATTCGGCTACGT
>NW_027443753.1:0-35886 GCF_048569485.1 Anomaloglossus baeobatrachus | reverse complement strand
GCGCATACATGAAAATGAACACATTTTTCTCCAAAACTATAACAGATGCAAGCTTGTCCTGTTTGGTGGAGATGATATTTAATAAAATAAGTAGAAATCCACTAAAAGTTTTGTTTGGTTATCTTGCAATCCCGAGATAATCGTCTCCATGCTCCAAATCCATTTTAAAGCCATTTTTAAGGCATTTCGCGCATACATGAAATGAACACATTTTTCTCCAAAACTATAACAGATGCAAGCTTGTCCTGTTTGGTGGAGATGATATTTAATAAAATAAGTAGAAATCCACTAAAAGTTTTGTTTGGTTATCTTGCAATCCCGAGATAATCGTCTCCATGCTCCAAATCCATTTTAAAGCCATTTTTAAGGCATTTCGCGCATACATGAAATGAACACATTTTTCTCCAAAACTATAACAGATGCAAGCTTGTCCTGTTTGGTGGAGATGATATTTAATAAAATAAGTAGAAATCCACTAAAAGTTTTGTTTGGTTATCTTGCAATCCCGAGATAATCGTCTCCATGCTCCAAATCCATTTTAAAGCCATTTTTAAGGCATTTCGCGCATACATGAAATGAACACATTTTTCTCCAAAACTATAACAGATGCAAGCTTGTCCTGTTTGGTGGAGATGATATTTAATAAAATAAGTAGAAATCCACTAAAAGTTTTGTTTGGTTATCTTGCAATCCCGAGATAATCGTCTCCATGCTCCAAATCCATTTTAAAGCCATTTTTAAGGCATTTCGCGCATACATGAAATGAACACATTTTTCTCCAAAACTATAACAGATGCAAGCTTGTCCTGTTTGGTGGAGATGATATTTAATAAAATAAGTAGAAATCCACTAAAAGTTTTGTTTGGTTATCTTGCAATCCCGAGATAATCGTCTCCATGCTCCAAATCCATTTTAAAGCCATTTTTAAGGCATTTCGCGCATACATGAAATGAACACATTTTTCTCCAAAACTATAACAGATGCAAGCTTGTCCTGTTTGGTGGAGATGATATTTAATAAAATAAGTAGAAATCCACTAAAAGTTTTGTTTGGTTATCTTGCAATCCCGAGATAATCGTCTCCATGCTCCAAATCCATTTTAAAGCCATTTTTAAGGCATTTCGCGCATACATGAAATGAACACATTTTTCTCCAAAACTATAACAGATGCAAGCTTGTCCTGTTTGGTGGAGATGATATTTAATAAAATAAGTAGAAATCCACTAAAAGTTTTGTTTGGTTATCTTGCAATCCCGAGATAATCGTCTCCATGCTCCAAATCCATTTTAAAGCCATTTTTAAGGCATTTCGCGCATACATGAAATGAACACATTTTTCTCCAAAACTATAACAGATGCAAGCTTGTCCTGTTTGGTGGAGATGATATTTAATAAAATAAGTAGAAATCCACTAAAAGTTTTGTTTGGTTATCTTGCAATCCCGAGATAATCGTCTCCATGCTCCAAATCCATTTTAAAGCCATTTTTAAGGCATTTCGCGCATACATGAAATGAACACATTTTTCTCCAAAACTATAACAGATGCAAGCTTGTCCTGTTTGGTGGAGATGATATTTAATAAAATAAGTAGAAATCCACTAAAAGTTTTGTTTGGTTATCTTGCAATCCCGAGATAATCGTCTCCATGCTCCAAATCCATTTTAAAGCCATTTTTAAGGCATTTCGCGCATACATGAAATGAACACATTTTTCTCCAAAACTATAACAGATGCAAGCTTGTCCTGTTTGGTGGAGATGATATTTAATAAAATAAGTAGAAATCCACTAAAAGTTTTGTTTGGTTATCTTGCAATCCCGAGATAATCGTCTCCATGCTCCAAATCCATTTTAAAGCCATTTTTAAGGCATTTCGCGCATACATGAAATGAACACATTTTTCTCCAAAACTATAACAGATGCAAGCTTGTCCTGTTTGGTGGAGATGATATTTAATAAAATAAGTAGAAATCCACTAAAAGTTTTGTTTGGTTATCTTGCAATCCCGAGATAATCGTCTCCATGCTCCAAATCCATTTTAAAGCCATTTTTAAGGCATTTCGCGCATACATGAAATGAACACATTTTTCTCCAAAACTATAACAGATGCAAGCTTGTCCTGTTTGGTGGAGATGATATTTAATAAAATAAGTAGAAATCCACTAAAAGTTTTGTTTGGTTATCTTGCAATCCCGAGATAATCGTCTCCATGCTCCAAATCCATTTTAAAGCCATTTTTAAGGCATTTCGCGCATACATGAAATGAACACATTTTTCTCCAAAACTATAACAGATGCAAGCTTGTCCTGTTTGGTGGAGATGATATTTAATAAAATAAGTAGAAATCCACTAAAAGTTTTGTTTGGTTATCTTGCAATCCCGAGATAATCGTCTCCATGCTCCAAATCCATTTTAAAGCCATTTTTAAGGCATTTCGCGCATACATGAAATGAACACATTTTTCTCCAAAACTATAACAGATGCAAGCTTGTCCTGTTTGGTGGAGATGATATTTAATAAAATAAGTAGAAATCCACTAAAAGTTTTGTTTGGTTATCTTGCAATCCCGAGATAATCGTCTCCATGCTCCAAATCCATTTTAAAGCCATTTTTAAGGCATTTCGCGCATACATGAAATGAACACATTTTTCTCCAAAACTATAACAGATGCAAGCTTGTCCTGTTTGGTGGAGATGATATTTAATAAAATAAGTAGAAATCCACTAAAAGTTTTGTTTGGTTATCTTGCAATCCCGAGATAATCGTCTCCATGCTCCAAATCCATTTTAAAGCCATTTTTAAGGCATTTCGCGCATACATGAAATGAACACATTTTTCTCCAAAACTATAACAGATGCAAGCTTGTCCTGTTTGGTGGAGATGATATTTAATAAAATAAGTAGAAATCCACTAAAAGTTTTGTTTGGTTATCTTGCAATCCCGAGATAATCGTCTCCATGCTCCAAATCCATTTTAAAGCCATTTTTAAGGCATTTCGCGCATACATGAAATGAACACATTTTTCTCCAAAACTATAACAGATGCAAGCTTGTCCTGTTTGGTGGAGATGATATTTAATAAAATAAGTAGAAATCCACTAAAAGTTTTGTTTGGTTATCTTGCAATCCCGAGATAATCGTCTCCATGCTCCAAATCCATTTTAAAGCCATTTTTAAGGCATTTCGCGCATACATGAAATGAACACATTTTTCTCCAAAACTATAACAGATGCAAGCTTGTCCTGTTTGGTGGAGATGATATTTAATAAAATAAGTAGAAATCCACTAAAAGTTTTGTTTGGTTATCTTGCAATCCCGAGATAATCGTCTCCATGCTCCAAATCCATTTTAAAGCCATTTTTAAGGCATTTCGCGCATACATGAAATGAACACATTTTTTCTCCAAAACTATAACAGATGCAAGCTTGTCCTGTTTGGTGGAGATGATATTTAATAAAATAAGTAGAAATCCACTAAAAGTTTTGTTTGGTTATCTTGCAATCCCGAGATAATCGTCTCCATGCTCCAAATCCATTTTAAAGCCATTTTTAAGGCATTTCGCGCATACATGAAATGAACACATTTTTCTCCAAAACTATAACAGATGCAAGCTTGTCCTGTTTGGTGGAGATGATATTTAATAAAATAAGTAGAAATCCACTAAAAGTTTTGTTTGGTTATCTTGCAATCCCGAGATAATCGTCTCCATGCTCCAAATCCATTTTAAAGCCATTTTTAAGGCATTTCGCGCATACATGAAATGAACACATTTTTCTCCAAAACTATAACAGATGCAAGCTTGTCCTGTTTGGTGGAGATGATATTTAATAAAATAAGTAGAAATCCACTAAAAGTTTTGTTTGGTTATCTTGCAATCCCGAGATAATCGTCTCCATGCTCCAAATCCATTTTAAAGCCATTTTTAAGGCATTTCGCGCATACATGAAATGAACACATTTTTCTCCAAAACTATAACAGATGCAAGCTTGTCCTGTTTGGTGGAGATGATATTTAATAAAATAAGTAGAAATCCACTAAAAGTTTTGTTTGGTTATCTTGCAATCCCGAGATAATCGTCTCCATGCTCCAAATCCATTTTAAAGCCATTTTTAAGGCATTTCGCGCATACATGAAATGAACACATTTTTCTCCAAAACTATAACAGATGCAAGCTTGTCCTGTTTGGTGGAGATGATATTTAATAAAATAAGTAGAAATCCACTAAAAGTTTTGTTTGGTTATCTTGCAATCCCGAGATAATCGTCTCCATGCTCCAAATCCATTTTAAAGCCATTTTTAAGGCATTTCGCGCATACATGAAATGAACACATTTTTCTCCAAAACTATAACAGATGCAAGCTTGTCCTGTTTGGTGGAGATGATATTTAATAAAATAAGTAGAAATCCACTAAAAGTTTTGTTTGGTTATCTTGCAATCCCGAGATAATCGTCTCCATGCTCCAAATCCATTTTAAAGCCATTTTTAAGGCATTTCGCGCATACATGAAATGAACACATTTTTCTCCAAAACTATAACAGATGCAAGCTTGTCCTGTTTGGTGGAGATGATATTTAATAAAATAAGTAGAAATCCACTAAAAGTTTTGTTTGGTTATCTTGCAATCCCGAGATAATCGTCTCCATGCTCCAAATCCATTTTAAAGCCATTTTTAAGGCATTTCGCGCATACATGAAATGAACACATTTTTCTCCAAAACTATAACAGATGCAAGCTTGTCCTGTTTGGTGGAGATGATATTTAATAAAATAAGTAGAAATCCACTAAAAGTTTTGTTTGGTTATCTTGCAATCCCGAGATAATCGTCTCCATGCTCCAAATCCATTTTAAAGCCATTTTTAAGGCATTTCGCGCATACATGAAATGAACACATTTTTCTCCAAAACTATAACAGATGCAAGCTTGTCCTGTTTGGTGGAGATGATATTTAATAAAATAAGTAGAAATCCACTAAAAGTTTTGTTTGGTTATCTTGCAATCCCGAGATAATCGTCTCCATGCTCCAAATCCATTTTAAAGCCATTTTTAAGGCATTTCGCGCATACATGAAATGAACACATTTTTCTCCAAAACTATAACAGATGCAAGCTTGTCCTGTTTGGTGGAGATGATATTTAATAAAATAAGTAGAAATCCACTAAAAGTTTTGTTTGGTTATCTTGCAATCCCGAGATAATCGTCTCCATGCTCCAAATCCATTTTAAAGCCATTTTTAAGGCATTTCGCGCATACATGAAATGAACACATTTTTCTCCAAAACTATAACAGATGCAAGCTTGTCCTGTTTGGTGGAGATGATATTTAATAAAATAAGTAGAAATCCACTAAAAGTTTTGTTTGGTTATCTTGCAATCCCGAGATAATCGTCTCCATGCTCCAAATCCATTTTAAAGCCATTTTTAAGGCATTTCGCGCATACATGAAATGAACACATTTTTCTCCAAAACTATAACAGATGCAAGCTTGTCCTGTTTGGTGGAGATGATATTTAATAAAATAAGTAGAAATCCACTAAAAGTTTTGTTTGGTTATCTTGCAATCCCGAGATAATCGTCTCCATGCTCCAAATCCATTTTAAAGCCATTTTTAAGGCATTTCGCGCATACATGAAATGAACACATTTTTCTCCAAAACTATAACAGATGCAAGCTTGTCCTGTTTGGTGGAGATGATATTTAATAAAATAAGTAGAAATCCACTAAAAGTTTTGTTTGGTTATATTGCAATCCCGAGATAATCGTCTCCATGCTCCAAATCCATTTTAAAGCCATTTTTAAGGCATTTCGCGCATACATGAAATGAACACATTTTTCTCCAAAACTATAACAGATGCAAGCTTGTCCTGTTTGGTGGAGATGATATTTAATAAAATAAGTAGAAATCCACTAAAAGTTTTGTTTGGTTATCTTGCAATCCCGAGATAATCGTCTCCATGCTCCAAATCCATTTTAAAGCCATTTTTAAGGCATTTCGCGCATACATGAAATGAACACATTTTTCTCCAAAACTATAACAGATGCAAGCTTGTCCTGTTTGGTGGAGATGATATTTAATAAAATAAGTAGAAATCCACTAAAAGTTTTGTTTGGTTATCTTGCAATCCCGAGATAATCGTCTCCATGCTCCAAATCCATTTTAAAGCCATTTTTAAGGCATTTCGCGCATACATGAAATGAACACATTTTTCTCCAAAACTATAACAGATGCAAGCTTGTCCTGTTTGGTGGAGATGATATTTAATAAAATAAGTAGAAATCCACTAAAAGTTTTGTTTGGTTATCTTGCAATCCCGAGATAATCGTCTCCATGCTCCAAATCCATTTTAAAGCCATTTTTAAGGCATTTCGCGCATACATGAAATGAACACATTTTTCTCCAAAACTATAACAGATGCAAGCTTGTCCTGTTTGGTGGAGATGATATTTAATAAAATAAGTAGAAATCCACTAAAAGTTTTGTTTGGTTATCTTGCAATCCCGAGATAATCGTCTCCATGCTCCAAATCCATTTTAAAGGCCATTTTTAAGGCATTTCGCGCATACATGAAATGAACACATTTTTCTCCAAAACTATAACAGATGCAAGCTTGTCCTGTTTGGTGGAGATGATATTTAATAAAATAAGTAGAAATCCACTAAAAGTTTTGTTTGGTTATCTTGCAATCCCGAGATAATCGTCTCCATGCTCCAAATCCATTTTAAAGCCATTTTTAAGGCATTTCGCGCATACATGAAATGAACACATTTTTCTCCAAAACTATAACAGATGCAAGCTTGTCCTGTTTGGTGGAGATGATATTTAATAAAATAAGTAGAAATCCACTAAAAGTTTTGTTTGGTTATCTTGCAATCCCGAGATAATCGTCTCCATGCTCCAAATCCATTTTAAAGCCATTTTTAAGGCATTTCGCGCATACATGAAATGAACACATTTTCTCCAAAACTATAACAGATGCAAGCTTGTCCTGTTTGGTGGAGATGATATTTAATAAAATAAGTAGAAATCCACTAAAAGTTTTGTTTGGTTATCTTGCAATCCCGAGATAATCGTCTCCATGCTCCAAATCCATTTTAAAGCCATTTTTAAGGCATTTCGCGCATACATGAAATGAACACATTTTTCTCCAAAACTATAACAGATGCAAGCTTGTCCTGTTTGGTGGAGATGATATTTAATAAAATAAGTAGAAATCCACTAAAAGTTTTGTTTGGTTATCTTGCAATCCCGAGATAATCGTCTCCATGCTCCAAATCCATTTTAAAGCCATTTTTAAGGCATTTCGCGCATACATGAAATGAACACATTTTTCTCCAAAACTATAACAGATGCAAGCTTGTCCTGTTTGGTGGAGATGATATTTAATAAAATAAGTAGAAATCCACTAAAAGTTTTGTTTGGTTATCTTGCAATCCCGAGATAATCGTCTCCATGCTCCAAATCCATTTTAAAGCCATTTTTAAGGCATTTCGCGCATACATGAAATGAACACATTTTTCTCCAAAACTATAACAGATGCAAGCTTGTCCTGTTTGGTGGAGATGATATTTAATAAAATAAGTAGAAATCCACTAAAAGTTTTGTTTGGTTATCTTGCAATCCCGAGATAATCGTCTCCATGCTCCAAATCCATTTTAAAGCCATTTTTAAGGCATTTCGCGCATACATGAAATGAACACATTTTTCTCCAAAACTATAACAGATGCAAGCTTGTCCTGTTTGGTGGAGATGATATTTAATAAAATAAGTAGAAATCCACTAAAAGTTTTGTTTGGTTATCTTGCAATCCCGAGATAATCGTCTCCATGCTCCAAATCCATTTTAAAGCCATTTTTAAGGCATTTCGCGCATACATGAAATGAACACATTTTTCTCCAAAACTATAACAGATGCAAGCTTGTCCTGTTTGGTGGAGATGATATTTAATAAAATAAGTAGAAATCCACTAAAAGTTTTGTTTGGTTATCTTGCAATCCCGAGATAATCGTCTCCATGCTCCAAATCCATTTTAAAGCCATTTTTAAGGCATTTCGCGCATACATGAAATGAACACATTTTTCTCCAAAACTATAACAGATGCAAGCTTGTCCTGTTTGGTGGAGATGATATTTAATAAAATAAGTAGAAATCCACTAAAAGTTTTGTTTGGTTATCTTGCAATCCCGAGATAATCGTCTCCATGCTCCAAATCCATTTTAAAGCCATTTTTAAGGCATTTCGCGCATACATGAAATGAACACATTTTTCTCCAAAACTATAACAGATGCAAGCTTGTCCTGTTTGGTGGAGATGATATTTAATAAAATAAGTAGAAATCCACTAAAAGTTTTGTTTGGTTATCTTGCAATCCCGAGATAATCGTCTCCATGCTCCAAATCCATTTTAAAGCATTTTTAAGGCATTTCGCGCATACATGAAATGAACACATTTTTCTCCAAAACTATAACAGATGCAAGCTTGTCCTGTTTGGTGGAGATGATATTTAATAAAATAAGTAGAAATCCACTAAAAGTTTTGTTTGGTTATCTTGCAATCCCGAGATAATCGTCTCCATGCTCCAAATCCATTTTAAAGCCATTTTTAAGGCATTTCGCGCATACATGAAATGAACACATTTTTCTCCAAAACTATAACAGATGCAAGCTTGTCCTGTTTGGTGGAGATGATATTTAATAAAATAAGTAGAAATCCACTAAAAGTTTTGTTTGGTTATCTTGCAATCCCGAGATAATCGTCTCCATGCTCCAAATCCATTTTAAAGCCATTTTTAAGGCATTTCGCGCATACATGAAATGAACACATTTTTCTCCAAAACTATAACAGATGCAAGCTTGTCCTGTTTGGTGGAGATGATATTTAATAAAATAAGTAGAAATCCACTAAAAGTTTTGTTTGGTTATCTTGCAATCCCGAGATAATCGTCTCCATGCTCCAAATCCATTTTAAAGCCATTTTTAAGGCATTTCGCGCATACATGAAATGAACACATTTTTCTCCAAAACTATAACAGATGCAAGCTTGTCCTGTTTGGTGGAGATGATATTTAATAAAATAAGTAGAAATCCACTAAAAGTTTTGTTTGGTTATCTTGCAATCCCGAGATAATCGTCTCCATGCTCCAAATCCATTTTAAAGCCATTTTTAAGGCATTTCGCGCATACATGAAATGAACACATTTTTCTCCAAAACTATAACAGATGCAAGCTTGTCCTGTTTGGTGGAGATGATATTTAATAAAATAAGTAGAAATCCACTAAAAGTTTTGTTTGGTTATCTTGCAATCCCGAGATAATCGTCTCCATGCTCCAAATCCATTTTAAAGCCATTTTTAAGGCATTTCGCGCATACATGAAATGAACACATTTTTCTCCAAAACTATAACACATGCAAGCTTGTCCTGTTTGGTGGAGATGATATTTAATAAAATAAGTAGAAATCCACTAAAAGTTTTGTTTGGTTATCTTGCAATCCCGAGATAATCGTCTCCATGCTCCAAATCCATTTTAAAGCCATTTTTAAGGCATTTCGTGCATACATGAAATGAACACATTTTTCTCCAAAACTATAACAGATGCAAGCTTGTCCTGTTTGGTGGAGATGATATTTAATAAAATAAGTAGAAATCCACTAAAAGTTTTGTTTGGTTATCTTGCAATCCCGAGATAATCGTCTCCATGCTCCAAATCCATTTTAAAGCCATTTTTAAGGCATTTCGCGCATACATGAAATGAACACATTTTTCTCCAAAACTATAACAGATGCAAGCTTGTCCTGTTTGGTGGAGATTATATTTAATAAAATAAGTAGAAATCCACTAAAAGTTTTGTTTGGTTATCTTGCAATCCCGAGATAATCGTCTCCATGCTCCAAATCCATTTTAAAGCCATTTCAAAGGCATTTCGCGCATACATGAAATGAACACATTTTTCTCCAAAACTATAACACATGCAAGCTTGTCCTGTTTGGTGGAGATGATATTTAATAAAATAAGTAGAAATCCACTAAAAGTTTTGTTTGGTTATCTTGCAATCCCGAGATAATCGTCTCCATGCTCCAAATCCATTTTAAAGCCATTTCTAAGGCATTTCGCGCATACATGAAATGAACACATTTTTCTCCAAAACTATAACAGATGCAAGCTTGTCCTGTTTGGTGGAGATGATATTTAATAAAATAAGTAGAAATCCACTAAAAGTTTTGTTTGGTTATCTTGCAATCCCGAGATAATCGTCTCCATGCTCCAAATCCATTTTAAAGCCATTTTTAAGGCATTTCGCGCATACATGAAATGAACACATTTTTCTCCAAAACTATAACAGATGCAAGCTTGTCCTGTTTGGTGGAGATGATATTTAATAAAATAAGTAGAAATCCACTAAAAGTTTTGTTTGGTTATCTTGCAATCCCGAGATAATCGTCTCCATGCTCCAAATCCATTTTAAAGCCATTTTTAAGGCATTTCGCGCATACATGAAATGAACACATTTTTCTCCAAAACTATAACAGATGCAAGCTTGTCCTGTTTGGTGGAGATGATATTTAATAAAATAAGTAGAAATCCACTAAAAGTTTTGTTTCGTTATCTTGCAATCCCGAGATAATCGTCTCCATGCTCCAAATCCATTTTAAAGCCATTTTTAAGGCATTTCGCGCATACATGAAATGAACACATTTTTCTCCAAAACTATAACAGATGCAAGCTTGTCCTGTTTGGTGGAGATGATATTTAATAAAATAAGTAGAAATCCACTAAAAGTTTTGTTTGGTTATCTTGCAATCCCGAGATAATCGTCTCCATGCTCCAAATCCATTTTAAAGCCATTTTTAAGGCATTTCGCGCATAAATGAAATGAACACATTTTTCTCCAAAACTATAACAGATGCAAGCTTGTCCTGTTTGGTGGAGATGATATTTAATAAAATAAGTAGAAATCCACTAAAAGTTTTGTTTGGTTATCTTGCAATCCCGAGATAATCGTCTCCATGCTCCAAATCCATTTTAAAGCCATTTTTAAGGCATTTTGCGCATACATGAAATGAACACATTTTTCTCCAAAACTATAACAGATGCAAGCTTGTCCTGTTTGGTGGAGATGATATTTAATAAAATAAGTAGAAATCCACTAAAAGTTTTGTTTGGTTATCTTGCAATCCCGAGATAATCGTCTCCATGCTCCAAATCCATTTTAAAGCCATTTTTAAGGCATTTCGCGCATACATGAAATGAACACATTTTTCTCCAAAACTATAACAGATGCAAGCTTGTCCTGTTTGGTGGAGATAATATTTAATAAAATAAGTAGAAATCTACTAAAAGTTTCGTTTGTTTATATTGCCATCCTGAGATAATCGTCTCCATGCTCCAAATCCATTTTAAAGCCATTTCAAAGGCATTTTGCGCATACATGAAATGAACACATTTTTCTCCAAAACTATAACAGATGCAAGCTTGTCCTGTTTGGTGGAGATGATATTTAATAAAATAAGTAGAAATCCACTAAAAGTTTTGTTTGGTTATCTTGCAATCCCGAGATAATCGTCTCCATGCTCCAAATCCATTTTAAAGCCATTTTTAAGGCATTTCGCGCATACATGAAATGAACACATTTTTCTCCAAAACTATAACAGATGCAAGCTTGTCCTGTTTGGTGGAGATGATATTTAATAAAATAAGTAGAAATCCACTAAAAGTTTTGTTTGGTTATCTTGCAATCCCGAGATAATCGTCTCCATGCTCCAAATCCATTTTAAAGCCATTTCAAAGGCATTTTGCGCATACATGAAATGAACACATTTTTCTCCAAAACTATAACACGTGCAAGCTTGTCCTGTTTGGTGGAGATGATATTTAATAAAATAAGTAGAAATCCACTAAAGGTTTTGTTTGGTTATCTTGCAATCCCGAGATAATCGTCTCCATGCTCCAAATCCATTTTAAAGCCATTTTTAAGGCATTTCGCGCATACATGAAATGAACACATTTTTCTCCAAAACTATAACAGATGCAAGCTTGTCCTGTTTGGTGGAGATGATATTTAATAAAATAAGTAGAAATCCACTAAAAGTTTTGTTTGGTTATCTTGCAATCCCGAGATAATCGTCTCCATGCTCCAAATCCATTTTAAAGCCATTTTTAAGGCATTTCGCGCATACATGAAATGAACACATTTTTCTCCAAAACTATAACAGATGCAAGCTTGTCCTGTTTGGTGGAGATGATATTTAATAAAATAAGTAGAAATCCACTAAAAGTTTTGTTTGGTTATCTTGCAATCCCGAGATAATCGCCTCCATGCTCCAAATCCATTTTAAAGCCATTTTTAAGGCATTTCGCGCATACATGAAATGAACACATTTTTCTCCAAAACTATAACAGATGCAAGCTTGTCCTGTTTGGTGGAGATGATTTTTAATAAAATAAGTAGAAATCCACTAAAAGTTTTGTTTGGTTATATTGCAATCCCGAGATAATCGTCTTCATGCTCCAAATCCATTTTAAAGCCATTTTTAAGGCATTTCGCGCATACATGAAATGAACACATTTTTCTCCAAAACTATAACAGATGCAAGCTTGTCCTGTTTGGTGGAGATGATATTTAATAAAATAAGTAGAAATCCACTAAAAGTTTTGTTTGGTTATCTTGCAATCCCGAGATAATCGTCTCCATGCTCCAAATCCATTTTAAAGCCATTTTTAAGGCATTTCGCGCATACATGAAATGAACACATTTTTCTCCAAAACTATAACAGATGCAAGCTTGTCCTGTTTGGTGGAGATAATATTTAATAAAATAAGTAGAAATCTACTAAAAGTTTCGTTTGTTTATATTGCCATCCTGAGATAATCGTCTCCATGCTCCAAATCCATTTTAAAGCCATTTCAAAGGCATTTTGCGCATACATGAAATGAACACATTTTTCTCCAAAACTAACACATGCAAGCTTGTCCTGTTTGGTGGAGATGATATTTAATAAAATAAGTAGAAATCCACTAAAAGTTTTGTTTGGTTATCTTGCAATCCTGAGATAATCGTCTCCATGCTCCAAATCCATTTTAAAGCCATTTTTAAGGCATTTCGCGCATACATGAAATGAACACATTTTTCTCCAAAACTATAACAGATGCAAGCTTGTCCTGTTTGGTGGAGATGATATTTAATAAAATAAGTAGAAATCCACTAAAAGTTTTGTTTGGTTATCTTGCAATCCCGAGATAATCGTCTCCATGCTCCAAATCCATTTTAAAGCCATTTTTAAGGCATTTCGCGCATAAAAGAAATGAACACATTTTTCTCCAAAACTATAACAGATGCAAGCTTGTCCTGTTTGGTGGAGATGATATTTAATAAAATAAGTAGAAATCCACTAAAAGTTTTGTTTGGTTATATTGCAATCCCGAGATAATCGTCTTCATGCTCCAAATCCATTTTAAAGCCATTTTTAAGGCATTTCGCGCATACATGAAATGAACACATTTTTCTCCAAAACTATAACAGATGCAAGCTTGTCCTGTTTGGTGGAGATGATATTTAATAAAATAAGTAGAAATCCACTAAAAGTTTTGTTTGGTTATCTTGCAATCCCGAGATAATCGTCTCCATGCTCCAAATCCATTTTAAAGCCATTTTTAAGGCATTTCGCGCATACATGAAATGAACACATTTTTCTCCAAAACTATAACAGATGCAAGCTTGTCCTGTTTGGTGGAGATAATATTTAATAAAATAAGTAGAAATCTACTAAAAGTTTCGTTTGTTTATATTGCCATCCTGAGATAATCGTCTCCATGCTCCAAATCCATTTTAAAGCCATTTCAAAGGCATTTTGCGCATACATGAAATGAACACATTTTTCTCCAAAACTAACACATGCAAGCTTGTCCTGTTTGGTGGAGATGATATTTAATAAAATAAGTAGAAATCCACTAAAAGTTTTGTTTGGTTATCTTGCAATCCCGAGATAATCGTCTCCATGCTCCAAATCCATTTTAAAGCCATTTTTAAGGCATTTCGCGCATACATGAAATGAACACATTTTTCTCCAAAACTATAACAGATGCAAGCTTGTCCTGTTTGGTGGAGATGATATTTGATAAAATAAGTAGAAATCCACTAAAAGTTTTGTTTGGTTATCTTGCAATCCCGAGATAATCGTCTCCATGCTCCAAATCCATTTTAAAGCCATTTTTAAGGCATTTCGCGCATAAAAGAAATGAACACATTTTTCTCCAAAACTATAACAGATGCAAGCTTGTCCTGTTTGGTGGAGATGATATTTAATAAAATAAGTAGAAATCCACTAAAAGTTTTGTTTGGTTATCTTGCAATCCCGAGATAATCGTCTCCATGCTCCAAATCCATTTTAAAGCCATTTTTAAGGCATTTCGCGCATACATGAAATGAACACATTTTTCTCCAAAACTATAACAGATGCAAGCTTGTCCTGTTTGGTGGAGATGATATTTAATAAAATAAGTAGAAATCCACTAAAAGTTTTGTTTGGTTATCTTGCAATCCCGAGATAATCGTCTCCATGCTCCAAATCCATTTTAAAGCCATTTTTAAGGCATTTCGCGCATACATGAAATGAACACATTTTTCTCCAAAACTATAACAGATGCAAGCTTGTCCTGTTTGGTGGAGATAATATTTAATAAAATAAGTAGAAATCTACTAAAAGTTTCGTTTGTTTATATTGCCATCCTGAGATAATCGTCTCCATGCTCCAAATCCATTTTAAAGCCATTTCAAAGGCATTTTGCGCATACATGAAATGAACACATTTTTCTCCAAAACTATAACACATGCAAGCTTGTCCTGTTTGGTGGAGATGATATTTAATAAAATAAGTTGAAAACCACTAAAAGTTTTGTTTGGTTATCTTGCAATCCCGAGATAATCGTCTCCATGCTCCAAATCCATTTTTAAGCCATTTTTAAGGCATTTCGCGCATACATGAAATGAACACATTTTTCTCCAAAACTATAACAGATGCAAGCTTGTCCTGTTTGGTGGAGATGATATTTAATAAAATAAGTAGAAATCCACTAAAAGTTTTGTTTGGTTATCTTGCAATCCCGAGATAATCGTCTCCATGCTCCAAATCCATTTTAAAGCCATTTCAAAGGCATTTTGCGCATACATGAAATGAACACATTTTTCTCCAAAACTATAACACATGCAAGCTTGTCCTGTTTGGTGGAGATGATATTTAATAAAATAAGTAGAAATCCACTAAAAGTTTTGTTTGGTTATCTTGCAATCCCGAGATAATCGTCTCCATGCTCCAAATCCATTTTAAAGCCATTTTTAAGGCATTTCGCGCATACATGAAATGAACACATTTTTCTCCAAAACTATAACAGATGCAAGCTTGTCCTGTTTGGTGGAGATGATATTTAATAAAATAAGTAGAAATCCACTAAAAGTTTTGTTTGGTTATCTTGCAATCCCGAGATAATCGTCTCCATGCTCCAAATCCATTTTAAAGCCATTTTTAAGGCATTTCGCGCATACATGAAATGAACACATTTTTCTCCAAAACTATAACAGATGCAAGCTTGTCCTGTTTGGTGGAGATGATATTTAATAAAATAAGTAGAAATCCACTAAAAGTTTTGTTTGGTTATCTTGCAATCCCGAGATAATCGTCTCCATGCTCCAAATCCATTTTAAAGCCATTTTTAAGGCATTTCGCGCATACATGAAATGAACACATTTTTCTCCAAAACTATAACAGATGCAAGCTTGTCCTGTTTGGTGGAGATGATATTTAATAAAATAAGTAGAAATCCACTAAAAGTTTTGTTTGGTTATATTGCAATCCCGAGATAATCGTCTTCATGCTCCAAATCCATTTTAAAGCCATTTTTAAGGCATTTCGCGCATACATGAAATGAACACATTTTTCTCCAAAACTATAACAGATGCAAGCTTGTCCTGTTTGGTGGAGATAATATTTAATAAAATAAGTAGAAATCTACTAAAAGTTTCGTTTGTTTATATTGCCATCCTGAGATAATCGTCTCCATGCTCCAAATCCATTTTAAAGCCATTTCAAAGGCATTTTGCGCATACATGAAATGAACACATTTTTCTCCAAAACTATAACACATGCAAGCTTGTCCTGTTTGGTGGAGATGATATTTAATAAAATAAGTAGAAATCCACTAAAAGTTTTGTTTGGTTATCTTGCAATCCCGAGATAATCGTCTCCATGCTCCAAATCCATTTTAAAGCCATTTTTAAGGCATTTCGCGCATACATGAAATGAACACATTTTTCTCCAAAACTATAACAGATGCAAGCTTGTCCTGTTTGGTGGAGATGATATTTAATAAAATAAGTAGAAATCCACTAAAAGTTTTGTTTGGTTATCTTGCAATCCCGAGATAATCGTCTCCATGCTCCAAATCCATTTTAAAGCCATTTTTAAGGCATTTCGCGCATACATGAAATGAACACATTTTTCTCCAAAACTATAACAGATGCAAGCTTGTCCTGTTTGGTGGAGATGATATTTAATAAAATAAGTAGAAATCCACTAAAAGTTTTGTTTGGTTATCTTGCAATCCCGAGATAATCGTCTCCATGCTCCAAATCCATTTTAAAGCCATTTTTAAGGCATTTCGCGCATACATGAAATGAACACATTTTTCTCCAAAACTATAACAGATGCAAGCTTGTCCTGTTTGGTGGAGATGATATTTAATAAAATAAGTAGAAATCCACTAAAAGTTTTGTTTGGTTATCTTGCAATCCCGAGATAATCGTCTCCATGCTCCAAATCCATTTTAAAGCCATTTTTAAGGCATTTCGCGCATACATGAAATGAACACATTTTTCTCCAAAACTATAACAGATGCAAGCTTGTCCTGTTTGGTGGAGATGATATTTAATAAAATAAGTAGAAATCCACTAAAAGTTTTGTTTGGTTATCTTGCAATCCCGAGATAATCGTCTCCATGCTCCAAATCCCTTTTAAAGCCATTTCAAAGGCATTTTGCGCATACATGAAATGAACACATTTTTCTCCAAAACTATAACACATGCAAGCTTGTCCTGTTTGGTGGAGATGATATTTAATAAAATAAGTAGAAATCCACTAAAAGTTTTGTTTGGTTATCTTGCAATCCCGAGATAATCGTCTCCATGCTCCAAATCCATTTTAAAGACATTTTTAAGGCATTTCGCGCATACATGAAATGAACACATTATTCTCCAAAACTATAACAGATGCAAGCTTGTCCTGTTTGGTGGAGATGATATTTAATAAAATAAGTAGAAATCCACTAAAAGTTTTGTTTGGTTATCTTGCAATCCCGAGATAATCGTCTCCATGCTCCAAATCCATTTTAAAGCCATTTTTAAGGCATTTCGCGCATACATGAAATGAACACATTTTTCTCCAAAACTATAACAGATGCAAGCTTGTCCTGTTTGGTGGAGATGATATTTAATAAAATAAGTAGAAATCCACTAAAAGTTTTGTTTGGTTATCTTGCAATCCCGAGATAATCGTCTCCATGCTCCAAATCCATTTTAAAGCCATTTTTAAGGCATTTCGCGCATACATGAAATGAACACATTTTTCTCCAAAACTATAACAGATGCAAGCTTGTCCTGTTTGGTGGAGATGATATTTAATAAAATAAGTAGAAATCCACTAAAAGTTTTGTTTGGTTATATTGCAATCCCGAGATAATCGTCTTCATGCTCCAAATCCATTTTAAAGCCATTTTTAAGGCATTTCGCGCATACATGAAATGAACACATTTTTCTCCAAAACTATAACAGATGCAAGCTTGTCCTGTTTGGTGGAGATGATATTTAATAAAATAAGTAGAAATCCACTAAAAGTTTTGTTTGGTTATCTTGCAATCCCGAGATAATCGTCTCCATGCTCCAAATCCATTTTAAAGCCATTTTTAAGGCATTTCGCGCATACATGAAATGAACACATTTTTCTCCAAAACTATAACAGATGCAAGCTTGTCCTGTTTGGTGGAGATAATATTTAATAAAATAAGTAGAAATCTACTAAAAGTTTCGTTTGTTTATATTGCCATCCTGAGATAATCGTCTCCATGCTCCAAATCCATTTTAAAGCCATTTCAAAGGCATTTTGCGCATACATGAAATGAACACATTTTTCTCCAAAACTATAACACATGCAAGCTTGTCCTGTTTGGTGGAGATGATATTTAATAAAATAAGTAGAAATCCACTAAAAGTTTTGTTTGGTTATCTTGCAATCCCGAGATAATCGTCTCCATGCTCCAAATCCATTTTAAAGCCATTTTTAAGGCATTTCGCGCATACATGAAATGAACACATTTTTCTCCAAAACTATAACAGATGCAAGCTTGTCCTGTTTGGTGGAGATGATATTTAATAAAATAAGTAGAAATCCACTAAAAGTTTTGTTTGGTTATCTTGCAATCCCGAGATAATCGTCTCCATGCTCCAAATCCATTTTAAAGCCATTTTTAAGGCATTTCGCGCATACATGAAATGAACACATTTTTCTCCAAAACTATAACAGATGCAAGCTTGTCCTGTTTGGTGGAGATAATATTTAATAAAATAAGTAGAAATCTACTAAAAGTTTTGTTTGTTTATATTGCCATCCTGAGATAATCGTCTCCATGCTCCAAATCCATTTTAAAGCCATTTCAAAGGCATTTTGCGCATACATGAAATGAACACATTTTTCTCCAAAACTATATCACATGCAAGCTTGTCCTGTTTGGTGGAGATGATATTTAATAATAAGTAGAAATCCACTAAAAGTTTTGTTTGGTTATCTTGCAATCCCGAGATAATCGTCTCCATGCTCAAACTCCATTTTAAAGCCATTTTTAAGGCATTTCGCGCATACATGAAATGAACACATTTTTCTCTAAAACTATAAACAGATGCAAGCTTGTCCTGTTTGGTGGAGATGATATTTAATAAAATAAGTAGAAATCCACTAAAAGTTTTTGTTTGGTTATCTTGCAATCCCGAGATAATCGTCTCCATGCTCCAAATCCATTTTAAAGCCATTTTTAAGGCATTTCGCGCATACATGAAATGAACACATTTTTCTCCAAAACTATAACAGATGCAAGCTTGTCCTGTTTGGTGGAGATGATATTTAATAAAATAAGCAGAAATCCACTAAAAGTTTTGTTTGGTTATCTTGCAATCCCGAGATAATCGTCTCCATGCTCCAAATCCATTTTAAAGCCATTTTTAAGGCATTTCGCGCATACATGAAATGAACACATTTTTCTCCAAAACTATAACAGATGCAAGCTTGTCCTGTTTGGTGGAGATGATATTTAATAAAATAAGTAGAAATCCACTAAAAGTTTTGTTTGGTTATCTTGCAATCCCGAGATAATCGTCTCCATGCTCCAAATCCATTTTAAAGCCATTTTTAAGGCATTTCGCGCATACATGAAATGAACACATTTTTCTCCAAAACTATAACAGATGCAAGCTTGTCCTGTTTGGTGGAGATAATATTTAATAAAATAAGTAGAAATCTACTAAAAGTTTCGTTTGTTTATATTGCCATCCTGAGATAATCGTCTCCATGCTCCAAATCCATTTTAAAGCCATTTCAAAGGCATTTTGCGCATACATGAAATGAACACATTTTTCTCCAAAACTATAACACATGCAAGCTTGTCCTGTTTGGTGGAGATGATATTTAATAAAATAAGTAGAAATCCACTAAAAGTTTTGTTTGGTTATCTTGCAATCCCGAGATAATCGTCTCCATGCTCCAAATCCATTTTAAAGCCATTTTTAAGGCATTTCGCGCATACATGAAATGAACACATTTTTCTCTAAAACTATAACAGATGCAAGCTTGTCCTGTTTGGTGGAGATGATATTTAATAAAATAAGTAGAAATCCACTAAAAGTTTTGTTTGGTTATCTTGCAATCCCGAGATAATCGTCTCCATGCTCCAAATCCATTTTAAAGCCATTTTTAAGGCATTTCGCGCATACATGAAATGAACACATTTTTCTCCAAAACTATAACAGATGCAAGCTTGTCCTGTTTGGTGGAGATGATATTTAATAAAATAAGTAGAAATCCACTAAAAGTTTTGTTTGGTTATCTTGCAATCCCGAGATAATCGTCTCCATGCTCCAAATCCATTTTAAAGCCATTTTTAAGGCATTTCGCGCATACATGAAATGAACACATTTTTCTCCAAAACTATAACAGATGCAAGCTTGTCCTGTTTGGTGGAGATGATATTTAATAAAATAAGTAGAAATCCACTAAAAGTTTTGTTTGGTTATCTTGCAATCCCGAGATAATCGTCTCCATGCTCCAAATCCATTTTAAAGCCATTTCAAAGGCATTTTGCGCATACATGAAATGAACACATTTTTCTCCAAAACTATAACACATGCAAGCTTGTCCTGTTTGGTGGAGATGATATTTAATAAAATAAGTAGAAATCCACTAAAAGTTTTGTTTGGTTATCTTGCAATCCCGAGATAATCGTCTCCATGCTCCAAATCCATTTTAAAGCCATTTTTAAGGTATTTCGCGCATACATGAAATGAACACATTTTTCTCCAAAACTATAACAGATGCAAGCTTGTCCTGTTTGGTGGAGATGATATTTAATAAAATAAGTAGAAATCCACTAAAAGTTTTGTTTGGTTATCTTGCAATCCCGAGATAATCGTCTCCATGCTCCAAATCCATTTTAAAGCCATTTTTAAGGCATTTCGCGCATACATGAAATGAACACATTTTTCTCCAAAACTATAACAGATGCAAGCTTGTCCTGTTTGGTGGAGATGATATTTAATAAAATAAGTAGAAATCCACTAAAAGTTTTGTTTGGTTATCTTGCAATCCCGAGATAATCGTCTCCATGCTCCAAATCCATTTTAAAGCCATTTCAAAGGCATTTTGCGCATACATGAAATGAACACATTTTTCTCCAAAACTATAACACATGCAAGCTTGTCCTGTTTGGTGGAGATGATATTTAATAAAATAAGTAGAAATCCACTAAAAGTTTTGTTTGGTTATCTTGCAATCCCGAGATAATCGTCTCCATGCTCCAAATCCATTTTAAAGCCATTTTTAAGGCATTTCGCGCATACATGAAATGAACACATTTTTCTCCAAAACTATAACAGATGCAAGCTTGTCCTGTTTGGTGGAGATGATATTTAATAAAATAAGTAGAAATCCACTTAAAGTTTTGTTTGGTTATCTTGCAATCCCGAGATAATCGTCTCCATGCTCCAAATCCATTTTAAAGCCATTTTTAAGGCATTTCGCGCATACATGAAATGAACACATTTTTCTCCAAAACTATAACAGATGCAAGCTTGTCCTGTTTGGTGGAGATGATATTTAATAAAATAAGTAGAAATCCACTAAAAGTTTTGTTTGGTTATCTTGCAATCCCGAGATAATCGTCTCCATGCTCCAAATCCATTTTAAAGCCATTTTTAAGGCATTTCGCGCATACATGAAATGAACACATTTTTCTCCAAAACTATAACAGATGCAAGCTTGTCCTGTTTGGTGGAGATGATATTTAATAAAATAAGTAGAAATCCACTAAAAGTTTTGTTTGGTTATCTTGCAATCCCGAGATAATCGTCTCCATGCTCCAAATCCATTTTAAAGCCATTTTTAAGGCATTTCGCGCATACATGAAATGAACACATTTTTCTCCAAAACTATAACAGATGCAAGCTTGTCCTGTTTGGTGGAGATGATATTTAATAAAATAAGTAGAAATCCACTAAAAGTTTTGTTTGGTTATCTTGCAATCCCGAGATAATCGTCTCCATGCTCCAAATCCATTTTAAAGCCATTTTTAAGGCATTTCGCGCATACATGAAATGAACACATTTTTCTCCAAAACTATAACAGATGCAAGCTTGTCCTGTTTGGTGGAGATGATATTTAATAAAATAAGTAGAAATCCACTAAAAGTTTTGTTTGGTTATCTTGCAATCCCGAGATAATCGTCTCCATGCTCCAAATCCATTTTAAAGCCATTTTTAAGGCATTTCGCGCATACATGAAATGAACACATTTTTCTCCAAAACTATAACAGATGCAAGCTTGTCCTGTTTGGTGGAGATGATATTTAATAAAATAAGTAGAAATCCACTAAAAGTTTTGTTTGGTTATCTTGCAATCCCGAGATAATCGTCTCCATGCTCCAAATCCATTTTAAAGCCATTTTTAAGGCATTTCGCGCATACATGAAATGAACACATTTTTCTCCAAAACTATAACAGATGCAAGCTTGTCCTGTTTGGTGGAGATCATATTTAATAAAATAAGTAGAAATCTACTAAAAGTTTCGTTTGTTTATATTGCCATCCTGAGATAATCGTCTCCATGCTCCAAATCCATTTTAAAGCCATTTCAAAGGCATTTTGCGCATACATGAAATGAACACATTTTTCTCCAAAACTATAACACATGCAAGCTTGTCCTGTTTGGTGGAGATGATATTTAATAAAATAAGTAGAAAACCACTAAAAGTTTTGTTTGGTTATCTTGCAATCCCGAGATAATCGTCTCCATGCTCCAAATCCATTTTAAAGCCATTTTTAAGGCATTTCGCGCATACATGAAATGAACACATTTTTCTCCAAAACTATAACAGATGCAAGCTTGTCCTGTTTGGTGGAGATGATATTTAATAAAATAAGTAGAAATCCACTAAAAGTTTTGTTTGGTTATCTTGCAATCCCGAGATAATCGTCTCCATGCTCCAAATCCATTTTAAAGCCATTTCAAAGGCATTTTGCGCATACATGAAATGAACACATTTTTCTCCAAAACTATAACACATGCAAGCTTGTCCTGTTTGGTGGAGATGATATTTAATAAAATAAGTAGAAATCCACTAAAAGTTTTGTTTGGTTATCTTGCAATCCCGAGATAATCGTCTCCATGCTCCAAATCCATTTTAAAGCCATTTTTAAGGCATTTCGCGCATACATGAAATGAACACATTTTTCTCCAAAACTATAACAGATGCAAGCTTGTCCTGTTTGGTGGAGATGATATTTAATAAAATAAGTAGAAATCCACTAAAAGTTTTGTTTGGTTATCTTGCAATCCCGAGATAATCGTCTCCATGCTCCAAATCCATTTTAAAGCCATTTTTAAGGCATTTCGCGCATACATGAAATGAACACATTTTTCTCCAAAACTATAACAGATGCAAGCTTGTCCTGTTTGGTGGAGATGATATTTAATAAAATAAGTAGAAATCCACTAAAAGTTTTGTTTGGTTATCTTGCAATCCCGAGATAATCGTCTCCATGCTCCAAATCCATTTTAAAGCCATTTTTAAGGCATTTCGCGCATACATGAAATGAACACATTTTTCTCCAAAACTATAACAGATGCAAGCTTGTCCTGTTTGGTGGAGATGATATTTAATAAAATAAGTAGAAATCCACTAAAAGTTTTGTTTGGTTATCTTGCAATCCCGAGATAATCGTCTCCATGCTCCAAATCCATTTTAAAGCCATTTTTAAGGCATTTCGCGCATACATGAAATGAACACATTTTTCTCCAAAACTATAACAGATGCAAGCTTGTCCTGTTTGGTGGAGATGATATTTAATAAAATAAGTAGAAATCCACTAAAAGTTTTGTTTGGTTATCTTGCAATCCCGAGATAATCGTCTCCATGCTCCAAATCCATTTTAAAGCCATTTTTAAGGCATTTCGCGCATACATGAAATGAACACATTTTTCTCCAAAACTATAACAGATGCAAGCTTGTCCTGTTTGGTGGAGATGATATTTAATAAAATAAGTAGAAATCCACTAAAAGTTTTGTTTGGTTATCTTGCAATCCCGAGATAATCGTCTCCATGCTCCAAATCCATTTTAAAGCCATTTCAAAGGCATTTTGCGCATACATGAAATGAACACATTTTTCTCCAAAACTATAACACATGCAAGCTTGTCCTGTTTGGTGGAGATGATATTTAATAAAATAAGTAGAAATCCACTAAAAGTTTTGTTTGGTTATCTTGCAATCCCGAGATAATCGTCTCCATGCTCCAAATCCATTTTAAAGCCATTTTTAAGGCATTTCGCGCATACATGAAATGAACACATTTTTCTCCAAAACTATAACAGATGCAAGCTTGTCCTGTTTGGTGGAGATGATATTTAATAAAATAAGTAGAAATCCACTAAAAGTTTTGTTTGGTTATCTTGCAATCCCGAGATAATCGTCTCCATGCTCCAAATCCATTTTAAAGCCATTTTTAAGGCATTTCGCGCATACATGAAATGAACACATTTTTCTCCAAAACTATAACAGATGCAAGCTTGTCCTGTTTGGTGGAGATGATATTTAATAAAATAAGTAGAAATCCACTAAAAGTTTTGTTTGGTTATCTTGCAATCCCGAGATAATCGTCTCCATGCTCCAAATCCATTTTAAAGCCATTTCAAAGGCATTTTGCGCATACATGAAATGAACACATTTTTCTCCAAAACTATAACACATGCAAGCTTGTCCTGTTTGGTGGAGATGATATTTAATAAAATAAGTAGAAAACCACTAAAAGTTTTGTTTGGTTATCTTGCAATCCCGAGATAATCGTCTCCATGCTCCAAATCCATTTTAAAGCCATTTTTAAGGCATTTCGCGCATACATGAAATGAACACATTTTTCTCCAAAACTATAACAGATGCAAGCTTGTCCTATTTGGTGGAGATGATATTTAATAAAATAAGTAGAAATCCACTAAAAGTTTTGTTTGGTTATCTTGCAATCCCGAGATAATCGTCTCCATGCTCCAAATCCATTTTAAAGCCATTTCAAAGGCATTTTGCGCATACATGAAATGAACACATTTTTCTCCAAAACTATAACACATGCAAGCTTGTCCTGTTTGGTGGAGATGATATTTAATAAAATAAGTAGAAATCCACTAAAAGTTTTGTTTGGTTATCTTGCAATCCCGAGATAATCGTCTCCATGCTCCAAATCCATTTTAAAGCCATTTTTAAGGCATTTCGCGCATACATGAAATGAACACATTTTTCTCCAAAACTATAACAGATGCAAGCTTGTCCTGTTTGGTGGAGATGATATTTAATAAAATAAGTAGAAATCCACTAAAAGTTTTGTTTGGTTATCTTGCAATCCCGAGATAATCGTCTCCATGCTCCAAATCCATTTTAAAGCCATTTTTAAGGCATTTCGCGCATACATGAAATGAACACATTTTTCTCCAAAACTATAACAGATGCAAGCTTGTCCTGTTTGGTGGAGATGATATTTAATAAAATAAGTAGAAATCCACTAAAAGTTTTGTTTGGTTATCTTGCAATCCCGAGATAATCGTCTCCATGCTCCAAATCCATTTTAAAGCCATTTTTAAGGCATTTCGCGCATACATGAAATGAACACATTTTTCTCCAAAACTATAACAGATGAAAGCTTGTCCTGTTTGGTGGAGATGATATTTAATAAAATAAGTAGAAATCCACTAAAAGTTTTGTTTGGTTATATTGCAATCCCGAGATAATCGTCTTCATGCTCCAAATCCATTTTAAAGCCATTTTTAAGGCATTTCGCGCATACATGAAATGAACACATTTTTCTCCAAAACTATAACAGATGCAAGCTTGTCCTGTTTGGTGGAGATGATATTTAATAAAATAAGTAGAAATCCACTAAAAGTTTTGTTTGGTTATCTTGCAATCCCGAGATAATCGTCTCCATGCTCCAAATCCATTTTAAAGCCATTTTTAAGGCATTTCGCGCATACATGAAATGAACACATTTTTCTCCAAAACTATAACAGATGCAAGCTTGTCCTGTTTGGTGGAGATAATATTTAATAAAATAAGTAGAAATCTACTAAAAGTTTCGTTTGTTTATATTGCCATCCTGAGATAATCGTCTCCATGCTCCAAATCCATTTTAAAGCCATTTCAAAGGCATTTTGCGCATACATGAAATGAACACATTTTTCTCCAAAACTATAACACATGCAAGCTTGTCCTGTTTGGTGGAGATGATATTTAATAAAATAAGTAGAAATCCACTAAAAGTTTTGTTTGGTTATCTTGCAATCCCGAGATAATCGTCTCCATGCTCCAAATCCATTTTAAAGCCATTTTTAAGGCATTTCGCGCATACATGAAATGAACACATTTTTCTCCAAAACTATAACAGATGCAAGCTTGTCCTGTTTGGTGGAGATGATATTTAATAAAATAAGTAGAAATCCACTAAAAGTTTTGTTTGGTTATCTTGCAATCCCGAGATAATCGTCTCCATGCTCCAAATCCATTTTAAAGCCATTTTTAAGGCATTTCGCGCATACATGAAATGAACACATTTTTCTCCAAAACTATAACAGATGCAAGCTTGTCCTGTTTGGTGGAGATAATATTTAATAAAATAAGTAGAAATCTACTAAAAGTTTCGTTTGTTTATATTGCCATCCTGAGATAATCGTCTCCATGCTCCAAATCCATTTTAAAGCCATTTCAAAGGCATTTTGCGCATACATGAACACATTTTTCTCCAAAACTATAACACATGCAAGCTTGTCCTGTTTGGTGGAGATGATATTTAATAAAATAAGTAGAAATCCACTAAAAGTTTTGTTTGGTTATCTTGCAATCCCGAGATAATCGTCTCCATGCTCCAAATCCATTTTAAAGCCATTTTTAAGGCATTTCGCGCATACATGAAATGAACACATTTTTCTCCAAAACTATAACAGATGCAAGCTTGTCCTGTTTGGTGGAGATGATATTTAATAAAATAAGTAGAAATCCACTAAAAGTTTTGTTTGGTTATATTGCAATCCCGAGATAATCGTCTTCATGCTCCAAATCCATTTTAAAGCCATTTTTAAGGCATTTCGCGCATACATGAAATGAACACATTTTTCTCCAAAACTATAACAGATGCAAGCTTGTCCTGTTTGGTGGAGATGATATTTAATAAAATAAGTAGAAATCCACTAAAAGTTTTGTTTGGTTATCTTGCAATCCCGAGATAATCGTCTCCATGCTCCAAATCCATTTTAAAGCCATTTTTAAGGCATTTCGCGCATACATGAAATGAACACATTTTTCTCCAAAACTATAACAGATGCAAGCTTGTCCTGTTTGGTGGAGATAATATTTAATAAAATAAGTAGAAATCTACTAAAAGTTTCGTTTGTTTATATTGCCATCCTGAGATAATCGTCTCCATGCTCCAAATCCATTTTAAAGCCATTTCAAAGGCATTTTGCGCATACATGAAATGAACACATTTTTCTCCAAAACTATAACACATGCAAGCTTGTCCTGTTTGGTGGAGATGATATTTAATAAAATAAGTAGAAATCCACTAAAAGTTTTGTTTGGTTATCTTGCAATCCCGAGATAATCGTCTCCATGCTCCAAATCCATTTTAATGCCATTTTTAAGGCATTTCGCGCATACATGAAATGAACACATTTTTCTCCAAAACTATAACAGATGCAAGCTTGTCCTGTTTGGTGGAGATGATATTTAATAAAATAAGTAGAAATCCACTAAAAGTTTTGTTTGGTTATCTTGCAATCCCGAGATAATCGTCTCCATGCTCCAAATCCATTTTAAAGCCATTTTTAAGGCATTTCGCGCATACATGAAATGAACACATTTTTCTCCAAAACTATAACAGATGCAAGCTTGTCCTGTTTGGTGGAGATAATATTTAATAAAATAAGTAGAAATCTACTAAAAGTTTCGTTTGTTTATATTGCCATCCTGAGATAATCGTCTCCATGCTCCAAATCCATTTTAAAGCCATTTCAAAGGCATTTTGCGCATACATGAAATGAACACATTTTTCTCCAAAACTATAACACATGCAAGCTTGTCCTGTTTGGTGGAGATGATATTTAATAAAATAAGTAGAAATCCACTAAAAGTTTTGTTTGGTTATCTTGCAATCCCGAGATAATCGTCTCCATGCTCCAAATCCATTTTAAAGCCATTTTTAAGGCATTTCGCGCATACATGAAATGAACACATTTTTCTCTAAAACTATAACAGATGCAAGCTTGTCCTGTTTGGTGGAGATGATATTTAATAAAATAAGTAGAAATCCACTAAAAGTTTTGTTTGGTTATCTTGCAATCCCGAGATAATCGTCTCCATGCTCCAAATCCATTTTAAAGCCATTTTTAAGGCATTTCGCGCATACATGAAATGAACACATTTTTCTCCAAAACTATAACAGATGCAAGCTTGTCCTGTTTGGTGGAGATGATATTTAATAAAATAAGTAGAAATCCACTAAAAGTTTTGTTTGGTTATCTTGCAATCCCGAGATAATCGTCTCCATGCTCCAAATCCATTTTAAAGCCATTTTTAAGGCATTTCGCGCATACATGAAATGAACACATTTTTCTCCAAAACTATAACAGATGCAAGCTTGTCCTGTTTGGTGGAGATGATATTTAATAAAATAAGTAGAAATACACTAAAAGTTTTGTTTGGTTATATTGCAATCCCGAGATAATCGTCTCCATGCTCCAAATCCATTTTAAAGCCATTTTTAAGGCATTTCGCGCATACATGAAATGAACACATTTTTCTCCAAAACTATAACAGATGCAAGCTTGTCCTGTTTGGTGGAGATGATATTTAATAAAATAAGTAGAAATCCACTAAAAGTTTTGTTTGGTTATCTTGCAATCCCGAGATAATCGTCTCCATGCTCCAAATCCATTTTAAAGCCATTTTTAAGGCATTTCGCGCATACATGAAATGAACACATTTTTCTCCAAAACTATAACAGATGCAAGCTTGTCCTGTTTGGTGGAGATGATATTTAATAAAATAAGTAGAAATCCACTAAAAGTTTTGTTTGGTTATCTTGCAATCCCGAGATAATCGTCTCCATGCTCCAAATCCATTTTAAAGCCATTTTTAAGGCATTTCGCGCATACATGAAATGAACACATTTTTCTCCAAAACTATAACAGATGCAAGCTTGTCCTGTTTGGTGGAGATGATATTTAATAAAATAAGTAGAAATCCACTAAAAGTTTTGTTTGGTTATATTGCAATCCCTGAGATAATCGTCTTCATGCTCCAAATCCATTTTAAAGCCATTTTTAAGGCATTTCGCGCATACATGAAATGAACACATTTTTCTCCAAAACTATAACAGATGCAAGCTTGTCCTGTTTGGTGGAGATGATATTTAATAAAATAAGTAGAAATCCACTAAAAGTTTTGTTTGGTTATCTTGCAATCCCGAGATAATCGTCTCTCCATGCTCCAAATCCATTTTAAAGCCATTTTTAAGGCATTTCGCGCATACATGAAATGAACACATTTTTCTCCAAAACTATAACAGATGCAAGCTTGTCCTGTTTGGTGGAGATAATATTTAATAAAATAAGTAGAAATCTACTAAAAGTTTCGTTTGTTTATATTGCCATCCTGAGATAATCGTCTCCATGCTCCAAATCCATTTTAAAGCCATTTCAAAGGCATTTTGCGCATACATGAAATGAACACATTTTTCTCCAAAACTATAACACATGCAAGCTTGTCCTGTTTGGTGGAGATGATATTTAATAAAATAAGTAGAAATCCACTAAAAGTTTTGTTTGGTTATCTTGCAATCCCGAGATAATCGTCTCCATGCTCCAAATCCATTTTAAAGCCATTTTTAAGGCATTTCGCGCATACATGAAATGAACACATTTTTCTCCAAAACTATAACAGATGCAAGCTTGTCCTGTTTGGTGGAGATGATATTTAATAAAATAAGTAGAAATCCACTAAAAGTTTTGTTTGGTTATCTTGCAATCCCGAGATAATCGTCTCCATGCTCCAAATCCATTTTAAAGCCATTTTTAAGGCATTTCGCGCATACATGAAATGAACACATTTTTCTCCAAAACTATAACAGATGCAAGCTTGTCCTGTTTGGTGGAGATAATATTTAATAAAATAAGTAGAAATCTACTAAAAGTTTCGTTTGTTTATATTGCCATCCTGAGATAATCGTCTCCATGCTCCAAATCGATTTTAAAGCCATTTCAAAGGCATTTTGCGCATACATGAAATGAACACATTTTTCTCCAAAACTATAACACATGCAAGCTTGTCCTGTTTGGTGGAGATGATATTTAATAAAATAAGTAGAAATCCACTAAAAGTTTTGTTTGGTTATCTTGCAATCCCGAGATAATCGTCTCCATGCTCCAAATCCATTTTAAAGCCATTTTTAAGGCATTTCGCGCATACATGAAATGAACACATTTTTCTCCAAAACTATAACAGATGCAAGCTTGTCCTGTTTGGTGGAGATGATATTTAATAAAATAAGTAGAAATCCACTAAAAGTTTTGTTTGGTTATCTTGCAATCCCGAGATAATCGTCTCCATGCTCCAAATCCATTTTAAAGCCATTTTTAAGGCATTTCGCGCATACATGAAATGAACACATTTTTCTCCAAAACTATAACAGATGCAAGCTTGTCCTGTTTGGTGGAGATGATATTTAATAAAATAAGTAGAAATCCACTAAAAGTTTTGTTTGGTTATATTGCAATCCCGAGATAATCGTCTCCATGCTCCAAATCCATTTTAAAGCCATTTTTAAGGCATTTCGCGCATACATGAAATGAACACATTTTTCTCCAAAACTATAACAGATGCAAGCTTGTCCTGTTTGGTGGAGATGATATTTAATAAAATAAGTAGAAATCCACTAAAAGTTTTGTTTGGTTATCTTGCAATCCCGAGATAATCGTCTCCATGCTCCAAATCCATTTTAAAGCCATTTTTAAGGCATTTCGCGCATACATGAAATGAACACATTTTTCTCCAAAACTATAACAGATGCAAGCTTGTCCTGTTTGGTGGAGATGATATTTAATAAAATAAGTAGAAATCCACTAAAAGTTTTGTTTGGTTATCTTGCAATCCCGAGATAATCGTCTCCATGCTCCAAATCCATTTTAAAGCCATTTTTAAGGCATTTCGCGCATACATGAAATGAACACATTTTTCTCCAAAACTATAACAGATGCAAGCTTGTCCTGTTTGGTGGAGATGATATTTAATAAAATAAGTAGAAATCCACTAAAAGTTTTGTTTGGTTATCTTGCAATCCCGAGATAATCGTCTCCATGCTCCAAATCCATTTTAAAGCCATTTTTAAGGCATTTCGCGCATACATGAAATGAACACATTTTTCTCCAAAACTATAACAGATGCAAGCTTGTCCTGTTTGGTGGAGATGATATTTAATAAAATAAGTAGAAATCCACTAAAAGTTTTGTTTGGTTATATTGCAATCCCGAGATAATCGTCTCCATGCTCCAAATCCATTTTAAAGCCATTTTTAAGGCATTTCGCGCATACATGAAATGAACACATTTTTCTCCAAAACTATAACAGATGCAAGCTTGTCCTGTTTGGTGGAGATGATATTTAATAAAATAAGTAGAAATCCACTAAAAGTTTTGTTTGGTTATCTTGCAATCCCGAGATAATCGTCTCCATGCTCCAAATCCATTTTAAAGCCATTTTTAAGGCATTTCGCGCATACATGAAATGAACACATTTTTCTCCAAAACTATAACAGATGCAAGCTTGTCCTGTTTGGTGGAGATGATATTTAATAAAATAAGTAGAAATCCACTAAAAGTTTTGTTTGGTTATCTTGCAATCCCGAGATAATCGTCTCCATGCTCCAAATCCATTTTAAAGCCATTTTTAAGGCATTTCGCGCATACATGAAATGAACACATTTTTCTCCAAAGCTATAACACATGCAAGCTTGTCCTGTTTGGTGGAGATGATATTTAATAAAATAAGTAGAAATCCACTAAAAGTTTTGTTTGGTTATCTTGCAATCCCGAGATAATCGTCTCCATGCTCCAAATCCATTTTAAAGCCATTTTTAAGGCATTTCGCGCATACATGAAATGAACACATTTTTCTCCAAAACTATAACAGATGCAAGCTTGTCCTGTTTGGTGGAGATGATATTTAATAAAATAAGTAGAAATCCACTAAAAGTTTTGTTTGGTTATCTTGCAATCCCGAGATAATCGTCTCCATGCTCCAAATCCATTTTAAAGCCATTTTTAAGGCATTTCGCGCATACATGAAATGAACACATTTTTCTCCAAAACTATAACAGATGCAAGCTTGTCCTGTTTGGTGGAGATGATATTTAATAAAATAAGTAGAAATCCACTAAAAGTTTTGTTTGGTTATCTTGCAATCCCGAGATAATCGTCTCCATGCTCCAAATCCATTTTAAAGCCATTTTTAAGGCATTTCGCGCATACATGAAATGAACACATTTTTCTCCAAAACTATAACAGATGCAAGCTTGTCCTGTTTGGTGGAGATGATATTTAATAAAATAAGTAGAAATCCACTAAAAGTTTTGTTTGGTTATCTTGCAATCCCGAGATAATCGTCTCCATGCTCCAAATCCATTTTAAAGCCATTTTTAAGGCATTTCGCGCATACATGAAATGAACACATTTTTCTCCAAAACTATAACAGATGCAAGCTTGTCCTGTTTGGTGGAGATGATATTTAATAAAATAAGTAGAAATCCACTAAAAGTTTTGTTTGGTTATATTGCAATCCCGAGATAATCGTCTCCATGCTCCAAATCCATTTTAAAGCCATTTTTAAGGCATTTCGCGCATACATGAAATGAACACATTTTTCTCCAAAACTATAACAGATGCAAGCTTGTCCTGTTTGGTGGAGATGATATTTAATAAAATAAGTAGAAATCCACTAAAAGTTTTGTTTGGTTATATTGCAATCCCGAGATAATCGTCTCCATGCTCCAAATCCATTTTAAAGCCATTTTTAAGGCATTTCGCGCATACATGAAATGAACACATTTTTCTCCAAAACTATAACAGATGCAAGCTTGTCCTGTTTGGTGGAGATGATATTTAATAAAATAAGTAGAAATCCACTAAAAGTTTTGTTTGGTTATCTTGCAATCCCGAGATAATCGTCTCCATGCTCCAAATCCATTTTAAAGCCATTGTTAAGGCATTTCGCGCATACATGAAATGAACACATTTTTCTCCAAAACTATAACAGATGCAAGCTTGTCCTGTTTGGTGGAGATGATATTTAATAAAATAAGTAGAAATCCACTAAAAGTTTTGTTTGGTTATCTTGCAATCCCGAGATAATCGTCTCCATGCTCCAAATCCATTTTAAAGCCATTTTTAAGGCATTTCGCGCATACATGAAATGAACACATTTTTCTCCAAAACTATAACAGATGCAAGCTTGTCCTGTTTGGTGGAGATGATATTTAATAAAATAAGTAGAAATCCACTAAAAGTTTTGTATGGTTATCTTGCAATCCCGAGATAATCGTCTCCATGCTCCAAATCCATTTTAAAGCCATTTTTAAGGCATTTCGCGCATACATGAAATTAACACATTTTTCTCCAAAACTATAACAGATGCAAGCTTGTCCTGTTTGGTGGAGATGATATTTAATAAAATAAGTAGAAATCCACTAAAAGTTTTGTTTGGTTATATTGCAATCCCGAGATAATCGTCTCCATGCTCCAAATCCATTTTAAAGCCATTTTTAAGGCATTTCGCGCATACATGAAATGAACACATTTTTCTCCAAAACTATAACAGATGCAAGCTTGTCCTGTTTGGTGGAGATGATATTTAATAAAATAAGTAGAAATCCACTAAAAGTTTTGTTTGGTTATCTTGCAATCCCGAGATAATCGTCTCCATGCTCCAAATCCATTTTAAAGCCATTTTTAAGGCATTTCGCGCATACATGAAATGAACACATTTTTCTCCAAAACTATAACAGATGCAAGCTTGTCCTGTTTGGTGGAGATGATATTTAATAAAATAAGTAGAAATCCACTAAAAGTTTTGTTTGGTTATCTTGCAATCCCGAGATAATCGTCTCCATGCTCCAAATCCATTTTAAAGCCATTTTTAAGGCATTTCGCGCATACATGAAATGAACACATTTTTCTCCAAAACTATAACAGATGCAAGCTTGTCCTGTTTGGTGGAGATGATATTTAATAAAATAAGTAGAAATCCACTAAAAGTTTTGTTTGGTTATCTTGCAATCCCGAGATAATCGTCTCCATGCTCCAAATCCATTTTAAAGCCATTTTTAAGGCATTTCGCGCATACATGAAATGAACACATTTTTCTCCAAAACTATAACAGATGCAAGCTTGTCCTGTTTGGTGGAGATGATATTTAATAAAATAAGTAGAAATCCACTAAAAGTTTTGTTTGGTTATCTTGCAATCCCGAGATAATCGTCTCCATGCTCCAAATCCATTTTAAAGCCATTTTTAAGGCATTTCGCGCATACATGAAATGAACACATTTTTCTACAAAACTATAACAGATGCAAGCTTGTCCTGTTTGGTGGAGATGATATTTAATAAAATAAGTAGAAATCCACTAAACGTTTTGTTTGGTTATATTGCAATCCCGAGATAATCGTCTCCATGCTCCAAATCCATTTTAAAGCCATTTTTAAGGCATTTCGCGCATACATGAAATGAACACATTTTTCTCCAAAACTATAACAGATGCAAGCTTGTCCTGTTTGGTGGAGATGATATTTAATAAAATAAGTAGAAATCCACTAAAAGTTTTGTTTGGTTATCTTGCAATCCCGAGATAATCGTCTCCATGCTCCAAATCCATTTTAAAGCCATTTTTAAGGCATTTCGCGCATACATGAAATGAACACATTTTTCTCCAAAACTATAACAGATGCAAGCTTGTCCTGTTTGGTGGAGATGATATTTAATAAAATAAGTAGAAATCCACTAAAAGTTTTGTTTGGTTATCTTGCAATCCCGAGATAATCGTCTCCATGCTCCAAATCCATTTTAAAGCCATTTTTAAGGCATTTCGCGCATACATGAAATGAACACATTTTTCTCCAAAACTATAACAGATGCAAGCTTGTCCTGTTTGGTGGAGATGATATTTAATAAAATAAGTAGAAATCCACTAAAAGTTTTGTTTGGTTATCTTGCAATCCCGAGATAATCGTCTCCATGCTCCAAATCCATTTTAAAGCCATTTTTAAGGCATTTCGCGCATACATGAAATGAACACATTTTTCTCCAAAACTATAACAGATGCAAGCTTGTCCTGTTTGCTGGAGATGATATTTAATAAAATAAGTAGAAATCCACTAAAAGTTTTGTTTGGTTATCTTGCAATCCCGAGATAATCGTCTCCATGCTCCAAATCCATTTTAAAGCCATTTTTAAGGCATTTCGCGCATACATGAAATGAACACATTTTTCTCCAAAACTATAACAGATGCAAGCTTGTCCTGTTTGGTGGAGATGATATTTAATAAAATAAGTAGAAATCCACTAAAAGTTTTGTTTGGTTATCTTGCAATCCCGAGATAATCGTCTCCATGCTCCAAATCCATTTTAAAGCCATTTTTAAGGCATTTCGCGCATACATGAAATGAACACATTTTTCTCCAAAACTATAACAGATGCAAGCTTGTCCTGTTTGGTGGAGATGATATTTAATAAAATAAGTAGAAATCCACTAAAAGTTTTGTTTGGTTATCTTGCAATCCCGAGATAATCGTCTCCATGCTCCAAATCCATTTTAAAGCCATTTTTAAGGCATTTCGCGCATACATGAAATGAACACATTTTTCTCCAAAACTATAACAGATGCAAGCTTGTCCTGTTTGGTGGAGATGATATTTAATAAAATAAGTAGAAATCCACTAAAAGTTTTGTTTGGTTATATTGCAATCCCGAGATAATCGTCTCCATGCTCCAAATCCATTTTAAAGCCATT